>NW_026700411.1:0-106287 GCF_030435755.1 Ochotona princeps | reverse complement strand
GACTCAGAAATCAGAACTGAGATACAGATCTCAGAATTCAAAATTCAGAATTCAGAAGTCCGATTCAGAACCGGAACACAGAATTCGGAACTCAGAACTTAACATCAGTACTCAGAATTCAGAACTCAGAAATCTCAACTCTGAATTCTGGTCACAGAATTCACAACTCTGAAATCAGAATACAGACTGTAGAATTTAGAACTCCGAACTCAGAGCTAAGAGCTAAGAGTTGAGAATTCATAACTTAGTATTCAGAACTGAGAAATGAGAACTCAGAACTCAGATGTCACAGCTAAGAATTCAGAACTCAGTTATCAGAACTCACTTATCAGAACTCAGAACACAAAATTCCGGACTCAGTAGTCAGAACTAGAAACTGCGAACTCAGAATTTGTAACTCAGAATTCTGAACTCTGAACTCAGAATTCAGAACGCAATTGAAAAATTTGAACTCAGAACTCAGAATACAGTACTCAAGATTCAGACCTCAAAATTCAGAACTCGGCACTCATAAAAACATAATGCACAACAAAATCTCAAATCTCAGGAATTCAAAACTCAGAAAATAGAACTAACAACTCAGAATTCAAACTCAGATCTCAGAGTGTAGCACTTGGGATTGAGAATTCATCTCTCAGAACTCAGAACTCAGAATTCAGAATTCAGAGTTCAGAACTCAGCATGACAACTCAGTATTCAGATCTCGCAGTTCAGCACACAGAATTGACAACTTAGAAATCAGAACACACAATACAGTGATCAGTATTCAGAGTTCAGCATGCAGACTCAAACTCACAATTCAGAACTCAGCACTCAGAACTCAGAATGCAGACCTCAGGAAACAGAACTCAGAGTTTACAACCCTGAACTCAGAATTCTCATTTCAGAACTGAAATTCATAACTCAGAACACAAGACTCAGATGTCAGAACTCAGAAGTCAGAACTCAAAACTCAGAACTCAGAACTCAGAACTCGATAGTTAGACTTCAGAATATAGAACTCAGATATTCGGTCTCCTAACTCAGACAAAGAACTCAGAGTTGAAATTTCAGAACTCAGAAGTCACAATTCACCACACAGAATTCGTGACTAGGAATTCATAAATGAGACTCAGTTCTCAAAATTCACAAATCAGAATTCAGAAATCCGAATTCAGAGCCCGGGACACAGAATTCGGAACGCAGAATTCAGAACTCAAAATTCAGTACGCAGAATTCAGAACTCAGAACTCACAACTCTGAATTCTGATCTCAGAATCACAACTCTGAATTCAGAATACAGGCTTCAGTTTAGAACTCCGAACTCAGATCTCAGAACTAAGAGTTGAGAATTCATAACTCAGAACTCAGAATTCAGAAATGATGACTCAGAACTTGGAATTCAGAACTCAGAAATCACAACTCAGTATTCAGAACCCAGAATTCATAACCCAGAATTCTCACCTTAGAATTCTGAACTCAGAATTCAAACTCGAATATCAGAACTGGGAAATGAGTATTTGGAACTCAGACTACGGACTTCATAACTTAGAATTCAGAACAAAGAACTCAGTTCTCAGCACTCAGAAATCAGAACTCAGAACTCAGAATTCACACCTTAGAATTCGGAACTCAGAATCCTAACTCAGAATTCAAAACTTGGAAATCAGAATTTGGAACTCAGAATACGGAATTCAGAACACAGAACTCAGAATTCAGAACTCAGTTCTCAGAACTCAGAACACAGTGTGGAGTACTCATGATTCAGAACTCAGAATTCACACCTTAGAATTCGGAACTCAGAATTCAGAACACACAATTCAGAACTCAAAACGCAGAAATCAGAACTGTAACTCAGAATTGTGAAATCAGAACTCAGAATTCAGAACGCAATGGAGAACTTTGAAGTCAGAATTCAGAATCAATTACTCAGGGTACGTAACTCAGAATCCACGACTCAGAAATCAGAACTGAGATACAGATCTCAGAATTCAAAATTCAGAATTCAGAAGTCCGAATTCAGAACCGGAACACAGAATTCGGAACTCAGAACTTAACATTCAGTACTCAGAATTCAGAACTCAGAAATCTCAACTCTGAATTCTGGTCACAGAATTCACAACTCTGAAATCAGAATACAGACTGTAGAATTTAGAACTCCGAACTCAGAGCTAAGAGCTAAGAGTTGAGAATTCATAACTTAGTATTCAGAACTGAGAAATGAGAACTCAGAACTCAGATGTCACAGCTAAGAATTCAGAACTCAGTTATCAGAACTCACTTATCAGAACTCAGAACACAAAATTCCGGACTCAGTAGTCAGAACTAGAAACTGCGAACTCAGAATTTGTAACTCAGAATTCTGAACTCTGAACTCAGAATTCAGAACGCAATTGAAAAATTTGAACTCAGAACTCAGAATACAGTACTCAAGATTCAGACCTCAAAATTCAGAACTCGGCACTCATAAAAACATAATGCACAACAAAATCTCAAATCTCAGAATTCAAAACTCAGAAAATAGAACTAACAACTCAGAATTCAAACTCAGATCTCAGAGTGTAGCACTTGGGATTGAGAATTCATCTCTCAGAACTCAGAACTCAGAATTCAGAATTCAGAGTTCAGAACTCAGCATGACAACTCAGTATTCAGATCTCGCAGTTCAGCACACAGAATTGACAACTTAGAAATCAGAACACACAATACAGTGATCAGTATTCAGAGTTCAGCATGCAGACTCAAACTCACAATTCAGAACTCAGCACTCAGAACTCAGAATGCAGACCTCAGGAAACAGAACTCAGAGTTTACAACCCTGAACTCAGAATTCTCATTTCAGAACTGAAATTCATAACTCAGAACACAAGACTCAGATGTCAGAACTCAGAAGTCAGAACTCAAAACTCAGAACTCAGAACTCAGAACTCGATAGTTAGACTTCAGAATATAGAACTCAGATATTCGGTCTCCTAACTCAGACAAAGAACTCAGAGTTGAAATTTCAGAACTCAGAAGTCACAATTCACCACACAGAATTCGTGACTAGGAATTCATAAATGAGACTCAGTTCTCAAAATTCACAAATCAGAATTCAGAAATCCGAATTCAGAGCCCGGGACACAGAATTCGGAACGCAGAATTCAGAACTCAAAATTCAGTACGCAGAATTCAGAACTCAGAACTCACAACTCTGAATTCTGATCTCAGAATCCACAACTCTGAATTCAGAATACAGGCTTCAGTTTAGAACTCCGAACTCAGATCTCAGAACTAAGAGTTGAGAATTCATAACTCAGAACTCAGAATTCAGAAATGATGACTCAGAACTTGGAATTCAGAACTCAGAAATCACAACTCAGTATTCAGAACCCAGAATTCATAACCCAGAATTCTCACCTTAGAATTCTGAACTCAGAATTCAAACTCGAATATCAGAACTGGGAAATGAGTATTTGGAACTCAGACTACGGACTTCATAACTTAGAATTCAGAACAAAGAACTCAGTTCTCAGCACTCAGAAATCAGAACTCAGAACTCAGAATTCACACCTTAGAATTCGGAACTCAGAATCCTAAGTCAGAATTCAAAACTTGGAAATCAGAATTTGGAACTCAGAATACGGAATTCAGAACACAGAACTCAGAATTCAGAACTCAGTTCTCAGAACTCAGAACACAGTGTGGAGTACTCATGATTCAGAACTCAGAATTCACACCTTAGAATTCGGAACTCAGAATTCAGAACACACAATTCAGAACTCAAAACGCAGAAATCAGAACTGTAACTCAGAATTGTGAAATCAGAACTCAGAATTCAGAACGCAATGGAGAACTTTGAAGTCAGAATTCAGAATCAATTACTCAGGGTACGTAACTCAGAATCCACGACTCAGAAATCAGAACTGAGATACAGATCTCAGAATTCAAAATTCAGAATTCAGAAGTCCGAATTCAGAACCGGAACACAGAATTCGGAACTCAGAACTTAACATTCAGTACTCAGAATTCAGAACTCAGAAATCTCAACTCTGAATTCTGGTCACAGAATTCACAACTCTGAAATCAGAATACAGACTGTAGAATTTAGAACTCCGAACTCAGAGCTAAGAGCTAAGAGTTGAGAATTCATAACTCAGTATTCAGAACTGAGAAATGAGAACTCAGAACTCAGATGTCACAGCTAAGAATTCAGAACTCAGTTATCAGAACTCACTTATCAGAACTCAGAACACAAAATTCCGGACTCAGTAGTCAGAACTAGAAACTGCGAACTCAGAATTTGTAACTCAGAATTCTGAACTCTGAACTCAGAATTCAGAACGCAATTGAAAAATTTGAACTCAGAACTCAGAATACAGTACTCAAGATTCAGACCTCAAAATTCAGAACTCGGCACTCATAAAAACATAATGCACAACAAAATCTCAAATCTCAGAATTCAAAACTCAGAAAATAGAACTAACAACTCAGAATTCAAACTCAGATCTCAGAGTGTAGCACTTGGGATTGAGAATTCATCTCTCAGAACTCAGAACTCAGAATTCAGAATTCAGAGTTCAGAACTCAGCATGACAACTCAGTATTCAGATCTCGCAGTTCAGCACACAGAATTGACAACTTAGAAATCAGAACACACAATACAGTGATCAGTATTCAGAGTTCAGCATGCAGACTCAAACTCACAATTCAGAACTCAGCACTCAGAACTCAGAATGCAGACCTCAGGAAACAGAACTCAGAGTTTACAACCCTGAACTCAGAATTCTCATTTCAGAACTGAAATTCATAACTCAGAACACAAGACTCAGATGTCAGAACTCAGAAGTCAGAACTCAAAACTCAGAACTCAGAACTCAGAACTCGATAGTTAGACTTCAGAATATAGAACTCAGATATTCGGTCTCCTAACTCAGACAAAGAACTCAGAGTTGAAATTTCAGAACTCAGAAGTCACAATTCACCACACAGAATTCGTGACTAGGAATTCATAAATGAGACTCAGTTCTCAAAATTCACAAATCAGAATTCAGAAATCCGAATTCAGAGCCCAGGACACAGAATTCGGAACGCAGAATTCAGAACTCAAAATTCAGTACGCAGAATTCAGAACTCAGAACTCACAACTCTGAATTCTGATCTCAGAATCCACAACTCTGAATTCAGAATACAGGCTTCAGTTTAGAACTCCGAACTCAGATCTCAGAACTAAGAGTTGAGAATTCATAACTCAGAACTCAGAATTCAGAAATGATGACTCAGAACTTGGAATTCAGAACTCAGAAATCACAACTCAGTATTCAGAACCCAGAATTCATAACCCAGAATTCTCACCTTAGAATTCTGAACTCAGAATTCAAACTCGAATATCAGAACTGGGAAATGAGTATTTGGAACTCAGACTACGGACTTCATAACTTAGAATTCAGAACACAGAACTCAGTTCTCAGCACTCAGAAATCAGAACTCAGAACTCAGAATTCACACCTTAGAATTCGGAACTCAGAATCCTAAGTCAGAATTCAAAACTTGGAAATCAGAATTTGGAACTCAGAATACGGAATTCAGAACACAGAACTCAGAATTCAGAACTCAGTTCTCAGAACTCAGAACACAGTGTGGAGTACTCATGATTCAGAACTCAGAATTCACACCTTAGAATTCGGAACTCAGAATTCAGAACACACAATTCAGAACTCAAAACGCAGAAATCAGAACTGTAACTCAGAATTGTGAAATCAGAACTCAGAATTCAGAACGCAATTGAGAACTTTGAAGTCAGAATTCAGAATCAATTACTCAGGGTACGTAACTCAGAATCCACGACTCAGAAATCAGAACTGAGATACAGATCTCAGAATTCAAAATTCAGAATTCAGAAGTCCGAATTCAGAACCGGAACACAGAATTCGGAACTCAGAACTTAACATTCAGTACTCAGAATTCAGAACTCAGAAATCTCAACTCTGAATTCTGGTCACAGAATTCACAACTCTGAAATCAGAATACAGACTGTAGAATTTAGAAGTCCGAACTCAGAGCTAAGAGCTAAGAGTTGAGAATTCATAACTCAGTATTCAGAACTGGGAAATGAGAACTCAGAACTCAGATGTCACAGCTAAGAATTCAGAACTCAGTTATCAGAACTCACTTATCAGAACTCAGAACACAAAATTCCGGACTCAGTAGTCAGAACTAGAAACTGCGAACTCAGAATTTGTAACTCAGAATTCTGAACTCTGAACTCAGAATTCAGAACGCAATTGAAAAATTTGAACTCAGAACTCAGAATACAGTACTCAAGATTCAGACCTCAAAATTCAGAACTCGGCACTCATAAAAACATAATGCACAACAAAATCTCAAATCTCAGAATTCAAAACTCAGAAAATAGAACTAACAACTCAGAATTCAAACTCAGATCTCAGAGTGTAGCACTTGGGGTTGAAATTCATTCCTCAGAACTCAGAACTCAGAATTCAGAATTCAGAGTTCAGAACTCAGCATGACAACTCAGTATTCAGATCTCGCAGTTCAGCACACAGAATTGACAACTTAGAAATCAGAACACACAATACAGTGATCAGTATTCAGAGTTCAGCATGCAGACTCAAACTCACAATTCAGAACTCAGCACTCAGAACTCAGAATGCAGACCTCAGGAACCAGAACTCAGAGTTTACAACCCTGAACTCAGAATTCTCATTTCAGAACTGAAATTCATAACTCAGAACACAAGACTCAGATGTCAGAACTCAGAAGTCAGAACTCAAAACTCAGAACTCAGAACTCAGAACTCGATAGTTAGACTTCAGAATATAGAACTCAGATATTCGGTCTCCTAACTCAGACAAAGAACTCAGAGTTGAAACTTCAGAACTCAGAAGTCACAATTCACCACACAGAATTCGTGACTAGGAATTCATAAATGAGACTCAGTTCTCAAAATTCACAAATCAGAATTCAGAAATCCGAATTCAGAGCCCGGGACACAGAATTCGGAACACAGAATTCAGAACTCAAAATTCAGTACGCAGAATTCAGAACTCAGAACTCACAACTCTGAATTCTGATCTCAGAATCCACAACTCTGAATTCAGAATACAGGCTTCAGTTTAGAACTCCGAACTCAGATCTCAGAACTAAGAGTTGAGAATTCATAACTCAGAACTCAGAATTCAGAAATGATGACTCAGAACTTGGAATTCAGAACTCAGAAATCACAACTCAGTATTCAGAACCCAGAATTCATAACCCAGAATTCTCACCTTAGAATTCTGAACTCAGAATTCAAACTCGAATATCAGAACTGGGAAATGAGTATTTGGAACTCAGACTACGGACTTCATAACTTAGAATTCAGAACACAGAACTCAGTTCTCAGCACTCAGAAATCAGAACTCAGAACTCAGAATTCACACCTTAGAATTCGGAACTCAGAATCCTAAGTCAGAATTCAAAACTTGGAAATCAGAATTTGGAACTCAGAATACGGAATTCAGAACACAGAACTCAGAATTCAGAACTCAGTTCTCAGAACTCAGAACACAGTGTGGAGTACTCATGATTCAGAACTCAGAATTCACACCTTAGAATTCGGAACTCAGAATTCAGAACACACAATTCAGAACTCAAAACGCAGAAATCAGAACTGTAACTCAGAATTGTGAAATCAGAACTCAGAATTCAGAACGCAATTGAGAACTTTGAAGTCAGAATTCAGAATCAATTACTCAGGGTACGTAACTCAGAATCCACGACTCAGAAATCAGAACTGAGATACAGATCTCAGAATTCAAAATTCAGAATTCAGAAGTCCGAATTCAGAACCGGAACACAGAATTCGGAACTCAGAACTTAACATTCAGTACTCAGAATTCAGAACTCAGAAATCTCAACTCTGAATTCTGGTCACAGAATTCACAACTCTGAAATCAGAATACAGACTGTAGAATTTAGAACTCCGAACTCAGAGCTAAGAGCTAAGAGTTGAGAATTCATAACTTAGTATTCAGAACTGAGAAATGAGAACTCAGAACTCAGATGTCACAGCTAAGAATTCAGAACTCAGTTATCAGAACTCACTTATCAGAACTCAGAACACAAAATTCCGGACTCAGTAGTCAGAACTAGAAACTGCGAACTCAGAATTTGTAACTCAGAATTCTGAACTCTGAACTCAGAATTCAGAACGCAATTGAAAAATTTGAACTCAGAACTCAGAATACAGTACTCAAGATTCAGACCTCAAAATTCAGAACTCGGCACTCATAAAAACATAATGCACAACAAAATCTCAAATCTCAGAATTCAAAACTCAGAAAATAGAACTAACAACTCAGAATTCAAACTCAGATCTCAGAGTGTAGCACTTGGGATTGAAATTCATTCCTCAGAACTCAGAACTCAGAATTCAGAATTCAGAGTTCAGAACTCAGCATGACAACTCAGTATTCAGATCTCGCAGTTCAGCACACAGAATTGACAACTTAGAAATCAGAACACACAATACAGTGATCAGTATTCAGAGTTCAGCATGCAGACTCAAACTCACAATTCAGAACTCAGCACTCAGAACTCAGAATGCAGACCTCAGGAACCAGAACTCAGAGTTTACAACCCTGAACTCAGAATTCTCATTTCAGAACTGAAATTCATAACTCAGAACACAAGACTCAGATGTCAGAACTCAGAAGTCAGAACTCAAAACTCAGAACTCAGAACTCAGAACTCGATAGTTAGACTTCAGAATATAGAACTCAGATATTCGGTCTCCTAACTCAGACAAAGAACTCAGAGTTGAAACTTCAGAACTCAGAAGTCACAATTCACCACACAGAATTCGTGACTAGGAATTCATAAATGAGACTCAGTTCTCAAAATTCACAAATCAGAATTCAGAAATCCGAATTCAGAGCCCGGGACACAGAATTCGGAACACAGAATTCAGAACTCAAAATTCAGTACGCAGAATTCAGAACTCAGAACTCACAACTCTGAATTCTGATCTCAGAATCCACAACTCTGAATTCAGAATACAGGCTTCAGTTTAGAACTCCGAACTCAGATCTCAGAACTAAGAGTTGAGAATTCATAACTCAGAACTCAGAATTCAGAAATGATGACTCAGAACTTGGAATTCAGAACTCAGAAATCACAACTCAGTATTCAGAACCCAGAATTCATAACCCAGAATTCTCACCTTAGAATTCTGAACTCAGAATTCAAACTCGAATATCAGAACTGGGAAATGAGTATTTGGAACTCAGACTACGGACTTCATAACTTAGAATTCAGAACACAGAACTCAGTTCTCAGCACTCAGAAATCAGAACTCAGAACTCAGAATTCACACCTTAGAATTCGGAACTCAGAATCCTAAGTCAGAATTCAAAACTTGGAAATCAGAATTTGGAACTCAGAATACGGAATTCAGAACACAGAACTCAGAATTCAGAACTCAGTTCTCAGAACTCAGAACACAGTGTGGAGTACTCATGATTCAGAACTCAGAATTCACACCTTAGAATTCGGAACTCAGAATTCAGAACACACAATTCAGAACTCAAAACGCAGAAATCAGAACTGTAACTCAGAATTGTGAAATCAGAACTCAGAATTCAGAACGCAATGGAGAACTTTGAAGTCAGAATTCAGAATCAATTACTCAGGGTACGTAACTCAGAATCCACGACTCAGAAATCAGAACTGAGATACAGATCTCAGAATTCAAAATTCAGAATTCAGAAGTCCGAATTCAGAACCGGAACACAGAATTCGGAACTCAGAACTTAACATTCAGTACTCAGAATTCAGAACTCAGAAATCTCAACTCTGAATTCTGGTCACAGAATTCACAACTCTGAAATCAGAATACAGACTGTAGAATTTAGAACTCCGAACTCAGAGCTAAGAGCTAAGAGTTGAGAATTCATAACTTAGTATTCAGAACTGAGAAATGAGAACTCAGAACTCAGATGTCACAGCTAAGAATTCAGAACTCAGTTATCAGAACTCACTTATCAGAACTCAGAACACAAAATTCCGGACTCAGTAGTCAGAACTAGAAACTGCGAACTCAGAATTTGTAACTCAGAATTCTGAACTCTGAACTCAGAATTCAGAACGCAATTGAAAAATTTGAACTCAGAACTCAGAATACAGTACTCAAGATTCAGACCTCAAAATTCAGAACTCGGCACTCATAAAAACATAATGCACAACAAAATCTCAAATCTCAGAATTCAAAACTCAGAAAATAGAACTAACAACTCAGAATTCAAACTCAGATCTCAGAGTGTAGCACTTGGGATTGAGAATTCATCTCTCAGAACTCAGAACTCAGAATTCAGAATTCAGAGTTCAGAACTCAGCATGACAACTCAGTATTCAGATCTCGCAGTTCAGCACACAGAATTGACAACTTAGAAATCAGAACACACAATACAGTGATCAGTATTCAGAGTTCAGCATGCAGACTCAAACTCACAATTCAGAACTCAGCACTCAGAACTCAGAATGCAGACCTCAGGAAACAGAACTCAGAGTTTACAACCCTGAACTCAGAATTCTCATTTCAGAACTGAAATTCATAACTCAGAACACAAGACTCAGATGTCAGAACTCAGAAGTCAGAACTCAAAACTCAGAACTCAGAACTCAGAACTCGATAGTTAGACTTCAGAATATAGAACTCAGATATTCGGTCTCCTAACTCAGACAAAGAACTCAGAGTTGAAACTTCAGAACTCAGAAGTCACAATTCACCACACAGAATTCGTGACTAGGAATTCATAAATGAGACTCAGTTCTCAAAATTCACAAATCAGAATTCAGAAATCCGAATTCAGAGCCCGGGACACAGAATTCGGAACACAGAATTCAGAACTCAAAATTCAGTACGCAGAATTCAGAACTCAGAACTCACAACTCTGAATTCTGATCTCAGAATCCACAACTCTGAATTCAGAATACAGGCTTCAGTTTAGAACTCCGAACTCAGATCTCAGAACTAAGAGTTGAGAATTCATAACTCAGAACTCAGAATTCAGAAATGATGACTCAGAACTTGGAATTCAGAACTCAGAAATCACAACTCAGTATTCAGAACCCAGAATTCATAACCCAGAATTCTCACCTTAGAATTCTGAACTCAGAATTCAAACTCGAATATCAGAACTGGGAAATGAGTATTTGGAACTCAGACTACGGACTTCATAACTTAGAATTCAGAACACAGAACTCAGTTCTCAGCACTCAGAAATCAGAACTCAGAACTCAGAATTCACACCTTAGAATTCGGAACTCAGAATCCTAAGTCAGAATTCAAAACTTGGAAATCAGAATTTGGAACTCAGAATACGGAATTCAGAACACAGAACTCAGAATTCAGAACTCAGTTCTCAGAACTCAGAACACAGTGTGGAGTACTCATGATTCAGAACTCAGAATTCACACCTTAGAATTCGGAACTCAGAATTCAGAACACACAATTCAGAACTCAAAACGCAGAAATCAGAACTGTAACTCAGAATTGTGAAATCAGAACTCAGAATTCAGAACGCAATGGAGAACTTTGAAGTCAGAACTCAGAATCAATTACTCAGGGTACGTAACTCAGAATCCACGACTCAGAAATCAGAACTGAGATACAGATCTCAGAATTCAAAATTCAGAATTCAGAAGTCCGAATTCAGAGCCGGAACACAGAATTCGGAACTCAGAACTTAACATTCAGTACTCAGAATTCAGAACTCAGAAATCTCAACTCTGAATTCTGGTCACAGAATTCACAACTCTGAAATCAGAATACAGACTGTAGAATTTAGAACTCCGAACTCAGAGCTAAGAGCTAAGAGTTGAGAATTCATAACTTAGTATTCAGAACTGAGAAATGAGAACTCAGAACTCAGATGTCACAGCTAAGAATTCAGAACTCAGTTATCAGAACTCACTTATCAGAACTCAGAACACAAAATTCCGGACTCAGTAGTCAGAACTAGAAACTGCGAACTCAGAATTTGTAACTCAGAATTCTGAACTCTGAACTCAGAATTCAGAACGCAATTGAAAAATTTGAACTCAGAACTCAGAATACAGTACTCAAGATTCAGACCTCAAAATTCAGAACTCGGCACTCATAAAAACATAATGCACAACAAAATCTCAAATCTCAGAATTCAAAACTCAGAAAATAGAACTAACAACTCAGAATTCAAACTCAGATCTCAGAGTGTAGCACTTGGGATTGAGAATTCATCTCTCAGAACTCAGAACTCAGAATTCAGAATTCAGAGTTCAGAACTCAGCATGACAACTCAGTATTCAGATCTCGCAGTTCAGCACACAGAATTGACAACTTAGAAATCAGAACACACAATACAGTGATCAGTATTCAGAGTTCAGCATGCAGACTCAAACTCACAATTCAGAACTCAGCACTCAGAACTCAGAATGCAGACCTCAGGAAACAGAACTCAGAGTTTACAACCCTGAACTCAGAATTCTCATTTCAGAACTGAAATTCATAACTCAGAACACAAGACTCAGATGTCAGAACTCAGAAGTCAGAACTCAAAACTCAGAACTCAGAACTCAGAACTCGATAGTTAGACTTCAGAATATAGAACTCAGATATTCGGTCTCCTAACTCAGACAAAGAACTCAGAGTTGAAACTTCAGAACTCAGAAGTCACAATTCACCACACAGAATTTGTGACTAGGAATTCATAAATGAGACTCAGTTCTCAAAATTCACAAATCAGAATTCAGAAATCCGA
This sequence comes from Ochotona princeps, assembly GCF_030435755.1. NCBI lineage: Eukaryota > Metazoa > Chordata > Mammalia > Lagomorpha > Ochotonidae > Ochotona > Ochotona princeps. The sequence goes on along the minus strand of NW_026700411.1, from coordinate 93,529 downwards.
ATTCAGAGCCCGGGACACAGAATTCGGAACACAGAATTCAGAACTCAAAATTCAGTACGCAGAATTCAGAACTCAGAACTCACAACTCTGAATTCTGATCTCAGAATCCACAACTCTGAATTCAGAATACAGGCTTCAGTTTAGAACTCCGAACTCAGATCTCAGAACTAAGAGTTGAGAATTCATAACTCAGAACTCAGAATTCAGAAATGATGACTCAGAACTTGGAATTCAGAACTCAGAAATCACAACTCAGTATTCAGAACCCAGAATTCATAACCCAGAATTCTCACCTTAGAATTCTGAACTCAGAATTCAAACTCGAATATCAGAACTGGGAAATGAGTATTTGGAACTCAGACTACGGACTTCATAACTTAGAATTCAGAACACAGAACTCAGTTCTCAGCACTCAGAAATCAGAACTCAGAACTCAGAATTCACACCTTAGAATTCGGAACTCAGAATCCTAAGTCAGAATTCAAAACTTGGAAATCAGAATTTGGAACTCAGAATACGGAATTCAGAACACAGAACTCAGAATTCAGAACTCAGTTCTCAGAACTCAGAACACAGTGTGGAGTACTCATGATTCAGAACTCAGAATTCACACCTTAGAATTCGGAACTCAGAATTCAGAACACACAATTCAGAACTCAAAACGCAGAAATCAGAACTGTAACTCAGAATTGTGAAATCAGAACTCAGAATTCAGAACGCAATGGAGAACTTTGAAGTCAGAACTCAGAATCAATTACTCAGGGTACGTAACTCAGAATCCACGACTCAGAAATCAGAACTGAGATACAGATCTCAGAATTCAAAATTCAGAATTCAGAAGTCCGAATTCAGAGCCGGAACACAGAATTCGGAACTCAGAACTTAACATTCAGTACTCAGAATTCAGAACTCAGAAATCTCAACTCTGAATTCTGGTCACAGAATTCACAACTCTGAAATCAGAATACAGACTGTAGAATTTAGAACTCCGAACTCAGAGCTAAGAGCTAAGAGTTGAGAATTCATAACTTAGTATTCAGAACTGAGAAATGAGAACTCAGAACTCAGATGTCACAGCTAAGAATTCAGAACTCAGTTATCAGAACTCACTTATCAGAACTCAGAACACAAAATTCCGGACTCAGTAGTCAGAACTAGAAACTGCGAACTCAGAATTTGTAACTCAGAATTCTGAACTCTGAACTCAGAATTCAGAACGCAATTGAAAAATTTGAACTCAGAACTCAGAATACAGTACTCAAGATTCAGACCTCAAAATTCAGAACTCGGCACTCATAAAAACATAATGCACAACAAAATCTCAAATCTCAGAATTCAAAACTCAGAAAATAGAACTAACAACTCAGAATTCAAACTCAGATCTCAGAGTGTAGCACTTGGGATTGAGAATTCATCTCTCAGAACTCAGAACTCAGAATTCAGAATTCAGAGTTCAGAACTCAGCATGACAACTCAGTATTCAGATCTCGCAGTTCAGCACACAGAATTGACAACTTAGAAATCAGAACACACAATACAGTGATCAGTATTCAGAGTTCAGCATGCAGACTCAAACTCACAATTCAGAACTCAGCACTCAGAACTCAGAATGCAGACCTCAGGAACCAGAACTCAGAGTTTACAACCCTGAACTCAGAATTCTCATTTCAGAACTGAAATTCATAACTCAGAACACAAGACTCAGATGTCAGAACTCAGAAGTCAGAACTCAAAACTCAGAACTCAGAACTCAGAACTCGATAGTTAGACTTCAGAATATAGAACTCAGATATTCGGTCTCCTAACTCAGACAAAGAACTCAGAGTTGAAACTTCAGAACTCAGAAGTCACAATTCACCACACAGAATTTGTGACTAGGAATTCATAAATGAGACTCAGTTCTCAAAATTCACAAATCAGAATTCAGAAATCCGAATTCAGAGCCCGGGACACAGAATTCGGAACACAGAATTCAGAACTCAAAATTCAGTACGCAGAATTCAGAACTCAGAACTCACAACTCTGAATTCTGATCTCAGAATCCACAACTCTGAATTCAGAATACAGGCTTCAGTTTAGAACTCCGAACTCAGATCTCAGAACTAAGAGTTGAGAATTCATAACTCAGAACTCAGAATTCAGAAATGATGACTCAGAACTTGGAATTCAGAACTCAGAAATCACAACTCAGTATTCAGAACCCAGAATTCATAACCCAGAATTCTCACCTTAGAATTCTGAACTCAGAATTCAAACTCGAATATCAGAACTGGGAAATGAGTATTTGGAACTCAGACTACGGACTTCATAACTTAGAATTCAGAACACAGAACTCAGTTCTCAGCACTCAGAAATCAGAACTCAGAACTCAGAATTCACACCTTAGAATTCGGAACTCAGAATCCTAAGTCAGAATTCAAAACTTGGAAATCAGAATTTGGAACTCAGAATACGGAATTCAGAACACAGAACTCAGAATTCAGAACTCAGTTCTCAGAACTCAGAACACAGTGTGGAGTACTCATGATTCAGAACTCAGAATTCACACCTTAGAATTCGGAACTCAGAATTCAGAACACACAATTCAGAACTCAAAACGCAGAAATCAGAACTGTAACTCAGAATTGTGAAATCAGAACTCAGAATTCAGAACGCAATTGAGAACTTTGAAGTCAGAATTCAGAATCAATGACTCAGGGTACGTAACTCAGAATCCACGACTCAGAAATCAGAACTGAGATACAGATCTCAGAATTCAAAATTCAGAATTCAGAAGTCCGAATTCAGAACCGGAACACAGAATTCGGAACTCAGAACTTAACATTCAGTACTCAGAATTCAGAACTCAGAAATCTCAACTCTGAATTCTGGTCACAGAATTCACAACTCTGAAATCAGAATACAGACTGTAGAATTTAGAACTCCGAACTCAGAGCTAAGAGCTAAGAGTTGAGAATTCATAACTTAGTATTCAGAACTGAGAAATGAGAACTCAGAACTCAGATGTCACAGCTAAGAATTCAGAACTCAGTTATCAGAACTCACTTATCAGAACTCAGAACACAAAATTCCGGACTCAGTAGTCAGAACTAGAAACTGCGAACTCAGAATTTGTAACTCAGAATTCTGAACTCTGAACTCAGAATTCAGAACGCAATTGAAAAATTTGAACTCAGAACTCAGAATACAGTACTCAAGATTCAGACCTCAAAATTCAGAACTCGGCACTCATAAAAACATAATGCACAACAAAATCTCAAATCTCAGAATTCAAAACTCAGAAAATAGAACTAACAACTCAGAATTCAAACTCAGATCTCAGAGTGTAGCACTTGGGATTGAGAATTCATCTCTCAGAACTCAGAACTCAGAATTCAGAATTCAGAGTTCAGAACTCAGCATGACAACTCAGTATTCAGATCTCGCAGTTCAGCACACAGAATTGACAACTTAGAAATCAGAACACACAATACAGTGATCAGTATTCAGAGTTCAGCATGCAGACTCAAACTCACAATTCAGAACTCAGCACTCAGAACTCAGAATGCAGACCTCAGGAAACAGAACTCAGAGTTTACAACCCTGAACTCAGAATTCTCATTTCAGAACTGAAATTCATAACTCAGAACACAAGACTCAGATGTCAGAACTCAGAAGTCAGAACTCAAAACTCAGAACTCAGAACTCAGAACTCGATAGTTAGACTTCAGAATATAGAACTCAGATATTCGGTCTCCTAACTCAGACAAAGAACTCAGAGTTGAAACTTCAGAACTCAGAAGTCACAATTCACCACACAGAATTCGTGACTAGGAATTCATAAATGAGACTCAGTTCTCAAAATTCACAAATCAGAATTCAGAAATCCGAATTCAGAGCCCGGGACACAGAATTCGGAACGCAGAATTCAGAACTCAAAATTCAGTACGCAGAATTCAGAACTCAGAACTCACAACTCTGAATTCTGATCTCAGAATCCACAACTCTGAATTCAGAATACAGGCTTCAGTTTAGAACTCCGAACTCAGATCTCAGAACTAAGAGTTGAGAATTCATAACTCAGAACTCAGAATTCAGAAATGATGACTCAGAACTTGGAATTCAGAACTCAGAAATCACAACTCAGTATTCAGAACCCAGAATTCATAACCCAGAATTCTCACCTTAGAATTCTGAACTCAGAATTCAAACTCGAATATCAGAACTGGGAAATGAGTATTTGGAACTCAGACTACGGACTTCATAACTTAGAATTCAGAACACAGAACTCAGTTCTCAGCACTCAGAAATCAGAACTCAGAACTCAGAATTCACACCTTAGAATTCGGAACTCAGAATCCTAAGTCAGAATTCAAAACTTGGAAATCAGAATTTGGAACTCAGAATACGGAATTCAGAACACAGAACTCAGAATTCAGAACTCAGTTCTCAGAACTCAGAACACAGTGTGGAGTACTCATGATTCAGAACTCAGAATTCACACCTTAGAATTCGGAACTCAGAATTCAGAACACACAATTCAGAACTCAAAACGCAGAAATCAGAACTGTAACTCAGAATTGTGAAATCAGAACTCAGAATTCAGAACGCAATGGAGAACTTTGAAGTCAGAACTCAGAATCAATTACTCAGGGTACGTAACTCAGAATCCACGACTCAGAAATCAGAACTGAGATACAGATCTCAGAATTCAAAATTCAGAATTCAGAAGTCCGAATTCAGAGCCGGAACACAGAATTCGGAACTCAGAACTTAACATTCAGTACTCAGAATTCAGAACTCAGAAATCTCAACTCTGAATTCTGGTCACAGAATTCACAACTCTGAAATCAGAATACAGACTGTAGAATTTAGAACTCCGAACTCAGAGCTAAGAGCTAAGAGTTGAGAATTCATAACTTAGTATTCAGAACTGAGAAATGAGAACTCAGAACTCAGATGTCACAGCTAAGAATTCAGAACTCAGTTATCAGAACTCACTTATCAGAACTCAGAACACAAAATTCCGGACTCAGTAGTCAGAACTAGAAACTGCGAACTCAGAATTTGTAACTCAGAATTCTGAACTCTGAACTCAGAATTCAGAACGCAATTGAAAAATTTGAACTCAGAACTCAGAATACAGTACTCAAGATTCAGACCTCAAAATTCAGAACTCGGCACTCATAAAAACATAATGCACAACAAAATCTCAAATCTCAGAATTCAAAACTCAGAAAATAGAACTAACAACTCAGAATTCAAACTCAGATCTCAGAGTGTAGCACTTGGGATTGAGAATTCATCTCTCAGAACTCAGAACTCAGAATTCAGAATTCAGAGTTCAGAACTCAGCATGACAACTCAGTATTCAGATCTCGCAGTTCAGCACACAGAATTGACAACTTAGAAATCAGAACACACAATACAGTGATCAGTATTCAGAGTTCAGCATGCAGACTCAAACTCACAATTCAGAACTCAGCACTCAGAACTCAGAATGCAGACCTCAGGAAACAGAACTCAGAGTTTACAACCCTGAACTCAGAATTCTCATTTCAGAACTGAAATTCATAACTCAGAACACAAGACTCAGATGTCAGAACTCAGAAGTCAGAACTCAAAACTCAGAACTCAGAACTCAGAACTCGATAGTTAGACTTCAGAATATAGAACTCAGATATTCGGTCTCCTAACTCAGACAAAGAACTCAGAGTTGAAACTTCAGAACTCAGAAGTCACAATTCACCACACAGAATTCGTGACTAGGAATTCATAAATGAGACTCAGTTCTCAAAATTCACAAATCAGAATTCAGAAATCCGAATTCAGAGCCCAGGACACAGAATTCGGAACGCAGAATTCAGAACTCAAAATTCAGTACGCAGAATTCAGAACTCAGAACTCACAACTCTGAATTCTGATCTCAGAATCCACAACTCTGAATTCAGAATACAGGCTTCAGTTTAGAACTCCGAACTCAGATCTCAGAACTAAGAGTTGAGAATTCATAACTCAGAACTCAGAATTCAGAAATGATGACTCAGAACTTGGAATTCAGAACTCAGAAATCACAACTCAGTATTCAGAACCCAGAATTCATAACCCAGAATTCTCACCTTAGAATTCTGAACTCAGAATTCAAACTCGAATATCAGAACTGGGAAATGAGTATTTGGAACTCAGACTACGGACTTCATAACTTAGAATTCAGAACAAAGAACTCAGTTCTCAGCACTCAGAAATCAGAACTCAGAACTCAGAATTCACACCTTAGAATTCGGAACTCAGAATCCTAAGTCAGAATTCAAAACTTGGAAATCAGAATTTGGAACTCAGAATACGGAATTCAGAACACAGAACTCAGAATTCAGAACTCAGTTCTCAGAACTCAGAACACAGTGTGGAGTACTCATGATTCAGAACTCAGAATTCACACCTTAGAATTCGGAACTCAGAATTCAGAACACACAATTCAGAACTCAAAACGCAGAAATCAGAACTGTAACTCAGAATTGTGAAATCAGAACTCAGAATTCAGAACGCAATTGAGAACTTTGAAGTCAGAATTCAGAATCAATGACTCAGGGTACGTAACTCAGAATCCACGACTCAGAAATCAGAACTGAGATACAGATCTCAGAATTCAAAATTCAGAATTCAGAAGTCCGAATTCAGAACCGGAACACAGAATTCGGAACTCAGAACTTAACATTCAGTACTCAGAATTCAGAACTCAGAAATCTCAACTCTGAATTCTGGTCACAGAATTCACAACTCTGAAATCAGAATACAGACTGTAGAATTTAGAACTCCGAACTCAGAGCTAAGAGCTAAGAGTTGAGAATTCATAACTTAGTATTCAGAACTGAGAAATGAGAACTCAGAACTCAGATGTCACAGCTAAGAATTCAGAACTCAGTTATCAGAACTCACTTATCAGAACTCAGAACACAAAATTCCGGACTCAGTAGTCAGAACTAGAAACTGCGAACTCAGAATTTGTAACTCAGAATTCTGAACTCTGAACTCAGAATTCAGAACGCAATTGAAAAATTTGAACTCAGAACTCAGAATACAGTACTCAAGATTCAGACCTCAAAATTCAGAACTCGGCACTCATAAAAACATAATGCACAACAAAATCTCAAATCTCAGAATTCAAAACTCAGAAAATAGAACTAACAACTCAGAATTCAAACTCAGATCTCAGAGTGTAGCACTTGGGATTGAGAATTCATCTCTCAGAACTCAGAACTCAGAATTCAGAATTCAGAGTTCAGAACTCAGCATGACAACTCAGTATTCAGATCTCGCAGTTCAGCACACAGAATTGACAACTTAGAAATCAGAACACACAATACAGTGATCAGTATTCAGAGTTCAGCATGCAGACTCAAACTCACAATTCAGAACTCAGCACTCAGAACTCAGAATGCAGACCTCAGGAAACAGAACTCAGAGTTTACAACCCTGAACTCAGAATTCTCATTTCAGAACTGAAATTCATAACTCAGAACACAAGACTCAGATGTCAGAACTCAGAAGTCAGAACTCAAAACTCAGAACTCAGAACTCAGAACTCGATAGTTAGACTTCAGAAGATAGAACTCAGATATTCGGTCTCCTAACTCAGACAAAGAACTCAGAGTTGAAACTTCAGAACTCAGAAGTCACAATTCACCACACAGAATTCGTGACTAGGAATTCATAAATGAGACTCAGTTCTCAAAATTCACAAATCAGAATTCAGAAATCCGAATTCAGAGCCCGGGACACAGAATTCGGAACACAGAATTCAGAACTCAAAATTCAGTACGCAGAATTCAGAACTCAGAACTCACAACTCTGAATTCTGATCTCAGAATCCACAACTCTGAATTCAGAATACAGGCTTCAGTTTAGAACTCCGAACTCAGATCTCAGAACTAAGAGTTGAGAATTCATAACTCAGAACTCAGAATTCAGAAATGATGACTCAGAACTTGGAATTCAGAACTCAGAAATCACAACTCAGTATTCAGAACCCAGAATTCATAACCCAGAATTCTCACCTTAGAATTCTGAACTCAGAATTCAAACTCGAATATCAGAACTGGGAAATGAGTATTTGGAACTCAGACTACGGACTTCATAACTTAGAATTCAGAACACAGAACTCAGTTCTCAGCACTCAGAAATCAGAACTCAGAACTCAGAATTCACACCTTAGAATTCGGAACTCAGAATCCTAAGTCAGAATTCAAAACTTGGAAATCAGAATTTGGAACTCAGAATACGGAATTCAGAACACAGAACTCAGAATTCAGAACTCAGTTCTCAGAACTCAGAACACAGTGTGGAGTACTCATGATTCAGAACTCAGAATTCACACCTTAGAATTCGGAACTCAGAATTCAGAACACACAATTCAGAACTCAAAACGCAGAAATCAGAACTGTAACTCAGAATTGTGAAATCAGAACTCAGAATTCAGAACGCAATGGAGAACTTTGAAGTCAGAACTCAGAATCAATTACTCAGGGTACGTAACTCAGAATCCACGACTCAGAAATCAGAACTGAGATACAGATCTCAGAATTCAAAATTCAGAATTCAGAAGTCCGAATTCAGAGCCGGAACACAGAATTCGGAACTCAGAACTTAACATTCAGTACTCAGAATTCAGAACTCAGAAATCTCAACTCTGAATTCTGGTCACAGAATTCACAACTCTGAAATCAGAATACAGACTGTAGAATTTAGAACTCCGAACTCAGAGCTAAGAGCTAAGAGTTGAGAATTCATAACTTAGTATTCAGAACTGAGAAATGAGAACTCAGAACTCAGATGTCACAGCTAAGAATTCAGAACTCAGTTATCAGAACTCACTTATCAGAACTCAGAACACAAAATTCCGGACTCAGTAGTCAGAACTAGAAACTGCGAACTCAGAATTTGTAACTCAGAATTCTGAACTCTGAACTCAGAATTCAGAACGCAATTGAAAAATTTGAACTCAGAACTCAGAATACAGTACTCAAGATTCAGACCTCAAAATTCAGAACTCGGCACTCATAAAAACATAATGCACAACAAAATCTCAAATCTCAGAATTCAAAACTCAGAAAATAGAACTAACAACTCAGAATTCAAACTCAGATCTCAGAGTGTAGCACTTGGGATTGAGAATTCATCTCTCAGAACTCAGAACTCAGAATTCAGAATTCAGAGTTCAGAACTCAGCATGACAACTCAGTATTCAGATCTCGCAGTTCAGCACACAGAATTGACAACTTAGAAATCAGAACACACAATACAGTGATCAGTATTCAGAGTTCAGCATGCAGACTCAAACTCACAATTCAGAACTCAGCACTCAGAACTCAGAATGCAGACCTCAGGAACCAGAACTCAGAGTTTACAACCCTGAACTCAGAATTCTCATTTCAGAACTGAAATTCATAACTCAGAACACAAGACTCAGATGTCAGAACTCAGAAGTCAGAACTCAAAACTCAGAACTCAGAACTCAGAACTCGATAGTTAGACTTCAGAATATAGAACTCAGATATTCGGTCTCCTAACTCAGACAAAGAACTCAGAGTTGAAACTTCAGAACTCAGAAGTCACAATTCACCACACAGAATTTGTGACTAGGAATTCATAAATGAGACTCAGTTCTCAAAATTCACAAATCAGAATTCAGAAATCCGAATTCAGAGCCCGGGACACAGAATTCGGAACACAGAATTCAGAACTCAAAATTCAGTACGCAGAATTCAGAACTCAGAACTCACAACTCTGAATTCTGATCTCAGAATCCACAACTCTGAATTCAGAATACAGGCTTCAGTTTAGAACTCCGAACTCAGATCTCAGAACTAAGAGTTGAGAATTCATAACTCAGAACTCAGAATTCAGAAATGATGACTCAGAACTTGGAATTCAGAACTCAGAAATCACAACTCAGTATTCAGAACCCAGAATTCATAACCCAGAATTCTCACCTTAGAATTCTGAACTCAGAATTCAAACTCGAATATCAGAACTGGGAAATGAGTATTTGGAACTCAGACTACGGACTTCATAACTTAGAATTCAGAACACAGAACTCAGTTCTCAGCACTCAGAAATCAGAACTCAGAACTCAGAATTCACACCTTAGAATTCGGAACTCAGAATCCTAAGTCAGAATTCAAAACTTGGAAATCAGAATTTGGAACTCAGAATACGGAATTCAGAACACAGAACTCAGAATTCAGAACTCAGTTCTCAGAACTCAGAACACAGTGTGGAGTACTCATGATTCAGAACTCAGAATTCACACCTTAGAATTCGGAACTCAGAATTCAGAACACACAATTCAGAACTCAAAACGCAGAAATCAGAACTGTAACTCAGAATTGTGAAATCAGAACTCAGAATTCAGAACGCAATGGAGAACTTTGAAGTCAGAACTCAGAATCAATTACTCAGGGTACGTAACTCAGAATCCACGACTCAGAAATCAGAACTGAGATACAGATCTCAGAATTCAAAATTCAGAATTCAGAAGTCCGAATTCAGAGCCGGAACACAGAATTCGGAACTCAGAACTTAACATTCAGTACTCAGAATTCAGAACTCAGAAATCTCAACTCTGAATTCTGGTCACAGAATTCACAACTCTGAAATCAGAATACAGACTGTAGAATTTAGAACTCCGAACTCAGAGCTAAGAGCTAAGAGTTGAGAATTCATAACTTAGTATTCAGAACTGAGAAATGAGAACTCAGAACTCAGATGTCACAGCTAAGAATTCAGAACTCAGTTATCAGAACTCACTTATCAGAACTCAGAACACAAAATTCCGGACTCAGTAGTCAGAACTAGAAACTGCGAACTCAGAATTTGTAACTCAGAATTCTGAACTCTGAACTCAGAATTCAGAACGCAATTGAAAAATTTGAACTCAGAACTCAGAATACAGTACTCAAGATTCAGACCTCAAAATTCAGAACTCGGCACTCATAAAAACATAATGCACAACAAAATCTCAAATCTCAGAATTCAAAACTCAGAAAATAGAACTAACAACTCAGAATTCAAACTCAGATCTCAGAGTGTAGCACTTGGGATTGAGAATTCATCTCTCAGAACTCAGAACTCAGAATTCAGAATTCAGAGTTCAGAACTCAGCATGACAACTCAGTATTCAGATCTCGCAGTTCAGCACACAGAATTGACAACTTAGAAATCAGAACACACAATACAGTGATCAGTATTCAGAGTTCAGCATGCAGACTCAAACTCACAATTCAGAACTCAGCACTCAGAACTCAGAATGCAGACCTCAGGAACCAGAACTCAGAGTTTACAACCCTGAACTCAGAATTCTCATTTCAGAACTGAAATTCATAACTCAGAACACAAGACTCAGATGTCAGAACTCAGAAGTCAGAACTCAAAACTCAGAACTCAGAACTCAGAACTCGATAGTTAGACTTCAGAATATAGAACTCAGATATTCGGTCTCCTAACTCAGACAAAGAACTCAGAGTTGAAACTTCAGAACTCAGAAGTCACAATTCACCACACAGAATTTGTGACTAGGAATTCATAAATGAGACTCAGTTCTCAAAATTCACAAATCAGAATTCAGAAATCCGAATTCAGAGCCCGGGACACAGAATTCGGAACACAGAATTCAGAACTCAAAATTCAGTACGCAGAATTCAGAACTCAGAACTCACAACTCTGAATTCTGATCTCAGAATCCACAACTCTGAATTCAGAATACAGGCTTCAGTTTAGAACTCCGAACTCAGATCTCAGAACTAAGAGTTGAGAATTCATAACTCAGAACTCAGAATTCAGAAATGATGACTCAGAACTTGGAATTCAGAACTCAGAAATCACAACTCAGTATTCAGAACCCAGAATTCATAACCCAGAATTCTCACCTTAGAATTCTGAACTCAGAATTCAAACTCGAATATCAGAACTGGGAAATGAGTATTTGGAACTCAGACTACGGACTTCATAACTTAGAATTCAGAACACAGAACTCAGTTCTCAGCACTCAGAAATCAGAACTCAGAACTCAGAATTCACACCTTAGAATTCGGAACTCAGAATCCTAAGTCAGAATTCAAAACTTGGAAATCAGAATTTGGAACTCAGAATACGGAATTCAGAACACAGAACTCAGAATTCAGAACTCAGTTCTCAGAACTCAGAACACAGTGTGGAGTACTCATGATTCAGAACTCAGAATTCACACCTTAGAATTCGGAACTCAGAATTCAGAACACACAATTCAGAACTCAAAACGCAGAAATCAGAACTGTAACTCAGAATTGTGAAATCAGAACTCAGAATTCAGAACGCAATTGAGAACTTTGAAGTCAGAATTCAGAATCAATGACTCAGGGTACGTAACTCAGAATCCACGACTCAGAAATCAGAACTGAGATACAGATCTCAGAATTCAAAATTCAGAATTCAGAAGTCCGAATTCAGAACCGGAACACAGAATTCGGAACTCAGAACTTAACATTCAGTACTCAGAATTCAGAACTCAGAAATCTCAACTCTGAATTCTGGTCACAGAATTCACAACTCTGAAATCAGAATACAGACTGTAGAATTTAGAACTCCGAACTCAGAGCTAAGAGCTAAGAGTTGAGAATTCATAACTTAGTATTCAGAACTGAGAAATGAGAACTCAGAACTCAGATGTCACAGCTAAGAATTCAGAACTCAGTTATCAGAACTCACTTATCAGAACTCAGAACACAAAATTCCGGACTCAGTAGTCAGAACTAGAAACTGCGAACTCAGAATTTGTAACTCAGAATTCTGAACTCTGAACTCAGAATTCAGAACGCAATTGAAAAATTTGAACTCAGAACTCAGAATACAGTACTCAAGATTCAGACCTCAAAATTCAGAACTCGGCACTCATAAAAACATAATGCACAACAAAATCTCAAATCTCAGAATTCAAAACTCAGAAAATAGAACTAACAACTCAGAATTCAAACTCAGATCTCAGAGTGTAGCACTTGGGATTGAGAATTCATCTCTCAGAACTCAGAACTCAGAATTCAGAATTCAGAGTTCAGAACTCAGCATGACAACTCAGTATTCAGATCTCGCAGTTCAGCACACAGAATTGACAACTTAGAAATCAGAACACACAATACAGTGATCAGTATTCAGAGTTCAGCATGCAGACTCAAACTCACAATTCAGAACTCAGCACTCAGAACTCAGAATGCAGACCTCAGGAAACAGAACTCAGAGTTTACAACCCTGAACTCAGAATTCTCATTTCAGAACTGAAATTCATAACTCAGAACACAAGACTCAGATGTCAGAACTCAGAAGTCAGAACTCAAAACTCAGAACTCAGAACTCAGAACTCGATAGTTAGACTTCAGAATATAGAACTCAGATATTCGGTCTCCTAACTCAGACAAAGAACTCAGAGTTGAAACTTCAGAACTCAGAAGTCACAATTCACCACACAGAATTCGTGACTAGGAATTCATAAATGAGACTCAGTTCTCAAAATTCACAAATCAGAATTCAGAAATCCGAATTCAGAGCCCGGGACACAGAATTCGGAACGCAGAATTCAGAACTCAAAATTCAGTACGCAGAATTCAGAACTCAGAACTCACAACTCTGAATTCTGATCTCAGAATCCACAACTCTGAATTCAGAATACAGGCTTCAGTTTAGAACTCCGAACTCAGATCTCAGAACTAAGAGTTGAGAATTCATAACTCAGAACTCAGAATTCAGAAATGATGACTCAGAACTTGGAATTCAGAACTCAGAAATCACAACTCAGTATTCAGAACCCAGAATTCATAACCCAGAATTCTCACCTTAGAATTCTGAACTCAGAATTCAAACTCGAATATCAGAACTGGGAAATGAGTATTTGGAACTCAGACTACGGACTTCATAACTTAGAATTCAGAACACAGAACTCAGTTCTCAGCACTCAGAAATCAGAACTCAGAACTCAGAATTCACACCTTAGAATTCGGAACTCAGAATCCTAAGTCAGAATTCAAAACTTGGAAATCAGAATTTGGAACTCAGAATACGGAATTCAGAACACAGAACTCAGAATTCAGAACTCAGTTCTCAGAACTCAGAACACAGTGTGGAGTACTCATGATTCAGAACTCAGAATTCACACCTTAGAATTCGGAACTCAGAATTCAGAACACACAATTCAGAACTCAAAACGCAGAAATCAGAACTGTAACTCAGAATTGTGAAATCAGAACTCAGAATTCAGAACGCAATGGAGAACTTTGAAGTCAGAACTCAGAATCAATTACTCAGGGTACGTAACTCAGAATCCACGACTCAGAAATCAGAACTGAGATACAGATCTCAGAATTCAAAATTCAGAATTCAGAAGTCCGAATTCAGAGCCGGAACACAGAATTCGGAACTCAGAACTTAACATTCAGTACTCAGAATTCAGAACTCAGAAATCTCAACTCTGAATTCTGGTCACAGAATTCACAACTCTGAAATCAGAATACAGACTGTAGAATTTAGAACTCCGAACTCAGAGCTAAGAGCTAAGAGTTGAGAATTCATAACTTAGTATTCAGAACTGAGAAATGAGAACTCAGAACTCAGATGTCACAGCTAAGAATTCAGAACTCAGTTATCAGAACTCACTTATCAGAACTCAGAACACAAAATTCCGGACTCAGTAGTCAGAACTAGAAACTGCGAACTCAGAATTTGTAACTCAGAATTCTGAACTCTGAACTCAGAATTCAGAACGCAATTGAAAAATTTGAACTCAGAACTCAGAATACAGTACTCAAGATTCAGACCTCAAAATTCAGAACTCGGCACTCATAAAAACATAATGCACAACAAAATCTCAAATCTCCGAATTCAAAACTCAGAAAATAGAACTAACAACTCAGAATTCAAACTCAGATCTCAGAGTGTAGCACTTGGGATTGAGAATTCATCTCTCAGAACTCAGAACTCAGAATTCAGAATTCAGAGTTCAGAACTCAGCATGACAACTCAGTATTCAGATCTCGCAGTTCAGCACACAGAATTGACAACTTAGAAATCAGAACACACAATACAGTGATCAGTATTCAGAGTTCAGCATGCAGACTCAAACTCACAATTCAGAACTCAGCACTCAGAACTCAGAATGCAGACCTCAGGAAACAGAACTCAGAGTTTACAACCCTGAACTCAGAATTCTCATTTCAGAACTGAAATTCATAACTCAGAACACAAGACTCAGATGTCAGAACTCAGAAGTCAGAACTCAAAACTCAGAACTCAGAACTCAGAACTCGATAGTTAGACTTCAGAATATAGAACTCAGATATTCGGTCTCCTAACTCAGACAAAGAACTCAGAGTTGAAACTTCAGAACTCAGAAGTCACAATTCACCACACAGAATTCGTGACTAGGAATTCATAAATGAGACTCAGTTCTCAAAATTCACAAATCAGAATTCAGAAATCCGAATTCAGAGCCCAGGACACAGAATTCGGAACGCAGAATTCAGAACTCAAAATTCAGTACGCAGAATTCAGAACTCAGAACTCACAACTCTGAATTCTGATCTCAGAATCCACAACTCTGAATTCAGAATACAGGCTTCAGTTTAGAACTCCGAACTCAGATCTCAGAACTAAGAGT
Organism: Ochotona princeps; assembly: GCF_030435755.1. Taxonomy (NCBI): domain Eukaryota; kingdom Metazoa; phylum Chordata; class Mammalia; order Lagomorpha; family Ochotonidae; genus Ochotona; species Ochotona princeps. The sequence goes on along the minus strand of NW_026700411.1, from coordinate 77,874 downwards.
TGAGAATTCATAACTCAGAACTCAGAATTCAGAAATGATGACTCAGAACTTGGAATTCAGAACTCAGAAATCACAACTCAGTATTCAGAACCCAGAATTCATAACCCAGAATTCTCACCTTAGAATTCTGAACTCAGAATTCAAACTCGAATATCAGAACTGGGAAATGAGTATTTGGAACTCAGACTACGGACTTCATAACTTAGAATTCAGAACACAGAACTCAGTTCTCAGCACTCAGAAATCAGAACTCAGAACTCAGAATTCACACCTTAGAATTCGGAACTCAGAATCCTAAGTCAGAATTCAAAACTTGGAAATCAGAATTTGGAACTCAGAATACGGAATTCAGAACACAGAACTCAGAATTCAGAACTCAGTTCTCAGAACTCAGAACACAGTGTGGAGTACTCATGATTCAGAACTCAGAATTCACACCTTAGAATTCGGAACTCAGAATTCAGAACACACAATTCAGAACTCAAAACGCAGAAATCAGAACTGTAACTCAGAATTGTGAAATCAGAACTCAGAATTCAGAACGCAATTGAGAACTTTGAAGTCAGAATTCAGAATCAATGACTCAGGGTACGTAACTCAGAATCCACGACTCAGAAATCAGAACTGAGATACAGATCTCAGAATTCAAAATTCAGAATTCAGAAGTCCGAATTCAGAACCGGAACACAGAATTCGGAACTCAGAACTTAACATTCAGTACTCAGAATTCAGAACTCAGAAATCTCAACTCTGAATTCTGGTCACAGAATTCACAACTCTGAAATCAGAATACAGACTGTAGAATTTAGAACTCCGAACTCAGAGCTAAGAGCTAAGAGTTGAGAATTCATAACTTAGTATTCAGAACTGAGAAATGAGAACTCAGAACTCAGATGTCACAGCTAAGAATTCAGAACTCAGTTATCAGAACTCACTTATCAGAACTCAGAACACAAAATTCCGGACTCAGTAGTCAGAACTAGAAACTGCGAACTCAGAATTTGTAACTCAGAATTCTGAACTCTGAACTCAGAATTCAGAACGCAATTGAAAAATTTGAACTCAGAACTCAGAATACAGTACTCAAGATTCAGACCTCAAAATTCAGAACTCGGCACTCATAAAAACATAATGCACAACAAAATCTCAAATCTCAGAATTCAAAACTCAGAAAATAGAACTAACAACTCAGAATTCAAACTCAGATCTCAGAGTGTAGCACTTGGGGTTGAAATTCATTCCTCAGAACTCAGAACTCAGAATTCAGAATTCAGAGTTCAGAACTCAGCATGACAACTCAGTATTCAGATCTCGCAGTTCAGCACACAGAATTGACAACTTAGAAATCAGAACACACAATACAGTGATCAGTATTCAGAGTTCAGCATGCAGACTCAAACTCACAATTCAGAACTCAGCACTCAGAACTCAGAATGCAGACCTCAGGAACCAGAACTCAGAGTTTACAACCCTGAACTCAGAATTCTCATTTCAGAACTGAAATTCATAACTCAGAACACAAGACTCAGATCTCAGAACTAAGAGTTGAGAATTCATAACTCAGAACTCAGAATTCAGAAATGATGACTCAGAACTTGGAATTCAGAACTCAGAAATCACAACTCAGTATTCAGAACCCAGAATTCATAACCCAGAATTCTCACCTTAGAATTCTGAACTCAGAATTCAAACTCGAATATCAGAACTGGGAAATGAGTATTTGGAACTCAGACTACGGACTTCATAACTTAGAATTCAGAACAAAGAACTCAGTTCTCAGCACTCAGAAATCAGAACTCAGAACTCAGAATTCACACCTTAGAATTCGGAACTCAGAATCCTAAGTCAGAATTCAAAACTTGGAAATCAGAATTTGGAACTCAGAATACGGAATTCAGAACACAGAACTCAGAATTCAGAACTCAGTTCTCAGAACTCAGAACACAGTGTGGAGTACTCATGATTCAGAACTCAGAATTCACACCTTAGAATTCGGAACTCAGAATTCAGAACACACAATTCAGAACTCCAAACGCAGAAATCAGAACTGTAACTCAGAATTGTGAAATCAGAACTCAGAATTCAGAACGCAATTGAGAACTTTGAAGTCAGAATTCAGAATCAATGACTCAGGGTACGTAACTCAGAATCCACGACTCAGAAATCAGAACTGAGATACAGATCTCAGAATTCAAAATTCAGAATTCAGAAGTCCGAATTCAGAACCGGAACACAGAATTCGGAACTCAGAACTTAACATTCAGTACTCAGAATTCAGAACTCAGAAATCTCAACTCTGAATTCTGGTCACAGAATTCACAACTCTGAAATCAGAATACAGACTGTAGAATTTAGAACTCCGAACTCAGAGCTAAGAGCTAAGAGTTGAGAATTCATAACTCAGTATTCAGAACTGAGAAATGAGAACTCAGAACTCAGATGTCACAGCTAAGAATTCAGAACTCAGTTATCAGAACTCACTTATCAGAACTCAGAACACAAAATTCCGGACTCAGTAGTCAGAACTAGAAACTGCGAACTCAGAATTTGTAACTCAGAATTCTGAACTCAGAACTCAGAATTCAGAACGCAATTGAAAAATTTGAACTCAGAACTCAGAATACAGTACTCAAGATTCAGACCTCAAAATTCAGAAGTCGGCACTCATAAAAACATAATGCACAACAAAATCTCAAATCTCAGAATTCAAAACTCAGAAAATAGAACTAACAACTCAGAATTCAAACTCAGATCTCAGAGTGTAGCACTTGGGATTGAGAATTCATCTCTCAGAACTCAGAACTCAGAATTCAGAATTCAGAGTTCAGAACTCAGCATGGCAACTCAGTATTCAGATCTCGCAGTTCAGCACACAGAATTGACAACTTAGAAATCAGAACACACAATACAGTGATCAGTATTCAGAGTTCAGCATGCAGACTCAAACTCACAATTCAGAACTCAGCACTCAGAACTCAGAATGCAGACCTCAGGAACCAGAACTCAGAGTTTACAACCCTGAACTCAGAATTCTCATTTCAGAACTGAAATTCATAACTCAGAACACAAGACTCAGATGTCAGAACTCAGAAGTCAGAACTCAAAACTCAGAACTCAGAACTCAGAACTCGATAGTTAGACTTCAGAAGATAGAACTCAGATATTCGGTCTCCTAACTCAGACAAAGAACTCAGAGTTGAAACTTCAGAACTCAGAAGTCACAATTCACCACACAGAATTCGTGACTAGGAATTCATAAATGAGACTCAGTTCTCAAAATTCACAAATCAGAATTCAGAAATCCGAATTCAGAGCCCGGGACACAGAATTCGGAACGCAGAATTCAGAACTCAAAATTCAGTACGCAGAATTCAGAACTCAGAACTCACAACTCTGAATTCTGATCTCAGAATCCACAACTCTGAATTCAGAATACAGGCTTCAGTTTAGAACTCCGAACTCAGATCTCAGAACTAAGAGTTGAGAATTCATAACTCAGAACTCAGAATTCAGAAATGATGACTCAGAACTTGGAATTCAGAACTCAGAAATCACAACTCAGTATTCAGAACCCAGAATTCATAACCCAGAATTCTCACCTTAGAATTCTGAACTCAGAATTCAAACTCGAATATCAGAACTGGGAAATGAGTATTTGGAACTCAGACTACGGACTTCATAACTTAGAATTCAGAACACAGAACTCAGTTCTCAGCACTCAGAAATCAGAACTCAGAACTCAGAATTCACACCTTAGAATTCGGAACTCAGAATCCTAAGTCAGAATTCAAAACTTGGAAATCAGAATTTGGAACTCAGAATACGGAATTCAGAACACAGAACTCAGAATTCAGAACTCAGTTCTCAGAACTCAGAACACAGTGTGGAGTACTCATGATTCAGAACTCAGAATTCACACCTTAGAATTCGGAACTCAGAATTCAGAACACACAATTCAGAACTCAAAACGCAGAAATCAGAACTGTAACTCAGAATTGTGAAATCAGAACTCAGAATTCAGAACGCAATGGAGAACTTTGAAGTCAGAACTCAGAATCAATTACTCAGGGTACGTAACTCAGAATCCACGACTCAGAAATCAGAACTGAGATACAGATCTCAGAATTCAAAATTCAGAATTCAGAAGTCCGAATTCAGAGCCGGAACACAGAATTCGGAACTCAGAACTTAACATTCAGTACTCAGAATTCAGAACTCAGAAATCTCAACTCTGAATTCTGGTCACAGAATTCACAACTCTGAAATCAGAATACAGACTGTAGAATTTAGAACTCCGAACTCAGAGCTAAGAGCTAAGAGTTGAGAATTCATAACTTAGTATTCAGAACTGAGAAATGAGAACTCAGAACTCAGATGTCACAGCTAAGAATTCAGAACTCAGTTATCAGAACTCACTTATCAGAACTCAGAACACAAAATTCCGGACTCAGTAGTCAGAACTAGAAACTGCGAACTCAGAATTTGTAACTCAGAATTCTGAACTCTGAACTCAGAATTCAGAACGCAATTGAAAAATTTGAACTCAGAACTCAGAATACAGTACTCAAGATTCAGACCTCAAAATTCAGAACTCGGCACTCATAAAAACATAATGCACAACAAAATCTCAAATCTCAGAATTCAAAACTCAGAAAATAGAACTAACAACTCAGAATTCAAACTCAGATCTCAGAGTGTAGCACTTGGGATTGAGAATTCATCTCTCAGAACTCAGAACTCAGAATTCAGAATTCAGAGTTCAGAACTCAGCATGACAACTCAGTATTCAGATCTCGCAGTTCAGCACACAGAATTGACAACTTAGAAATCAGAACACACAATACAGTGATCAGTATTCAGAGTTCAGCATGCAGACTCAAACTCACAATTCAGAACTCAGCACTCAGAACTCAGAATGCAGACCTCAGGAAACAGAACTCAGAGTTTACAACCCTGAACTCAGAATTCTCATTTCAGAACTGAAATTCATAACTCAGAACACAAGACTCAGATGTCAGAACTCAGAAGTCAGAACTCAAAACTCAGAACTCAGAACTCAGAACTCGATAGTTAGACTTCAGAATATAGAACTCAGATATTCGGTCTCCTAACTCAGACAAAGAACTCAGAGTTGAAACTTCAGAACTCAGAAGTCACAATTCACCACACAGAATTCGTGACTAGGAATTCATAAATGAGACTCAGTTCTCAAAATTCACAAATCAGAATTCAGAAATCCGAATTCAGAGCCCAGGACACAGAATTCGGAACGCAGAATTCAGAACTCAAAATTCAGTACGCAGAATTCAGAACTCAGAACTCACAACTCTGAATTCTGATCTCAGAATCCACAACTCTGAATTCAGAATACAGGCTTCAGTTTAGAACTCCGAACTCAGATCTCAGAACTAAGAGTTGAGAATTCATAACTCAGAACTCAGAATTCAGAAATGATGACTCAGAACTTGGAATTCAGAACTCAGAAATCACAACTCAGTATTCAGAACCCAGAATTCATAACCCAGAATTCTCACCTTAGAATTCTGAACTCAGAATTCAAACTCGAATATCAGAACTGGGAAATGAGTATTTGGAACTCAGACTACGGACTTCATAACTTAGAATTCAGAACAAAGAACTCAGTTCTCAGCACTCAGAAATCAGAACTCAGAACTCAGAATTCACACCTTAGAATTCGGAACTCAGAATCCTAAGTCAGAATTCAAAACTTGGAAATCAGAATTTGGAACTCAGAATACGGAATTCAGAACACAGAACTCAGAATTCAGAACTCAGTTCTCAGAACTCAGAACACAGTGTGGAGTACTCATGATTCAGAACTCAGAATTCACACCTTAGAATTCGGAACTCAGAATTCAGAACACACAATTCAGAACTCAAAACGCAGAAATCAGAACTGTAACTCAGAATTGTGAAATCAGAACTCAGAATTCAGAACGCAATTGAGAACTTTGAAGTCAGAATTCAGAATCAATGACTCAGGGTACGTAACTCAGAATCCACGACTCAGAAATCAGAACTGAGATACAGATCTCAGAATTCAAAATTCAGAATTCAGAAGTCCGAATTCAGAACCGGAACACAGAATTCGGAACTCAGAACTTAACATTCAGTACTCAGAATTCAGAACTCAGAAATCTCAACTCTGAATTCTGGTCACAGAATTCACAACTCTGAAATCAGAATACAGACTGTAGAATTTAGAACTCCGAACTCAGAGCTAAGAGCTAAGAGTTGAGAATTCATAACTTAGTATTCAGAACTGAGAAATGAGAACTCAGAACTCAGATGTCACAGCTAAGAATTCAGAACTCAGTTATCAGAACTCACTTATCAGAACTCAGAACACAAAATTCCGGACTCAGTAGTCAGAACTAGAAACTGCGAACTCAGAATTTGTAACTCAGAATTCTGAACTCTGAACTCAGAATTCAGAACGCAATTGAAAAATTTGAACTCAGAACTCAGAATACAGTACTCAAGATTCAGACCTCAAAATTCAGAACTCGGCACTCATAAAAACATAATGCACAACAAAATCTCAAATCTCAGAATTCAAAACTCAGAAAATAGAACTAACAACTCAGAATTCAAACTCAGATCTCAGAGTGTAGCACTTGGGGTTGAAATTCATTCCTCAGAACTCAGAACTCAGAATTCAGAATTCAGAGTTCAGAACTCAGCATGACAACTCAGTATTCAGATCTCGCAGTTCAGCACACAGAATTGACAACTTAGAAATCAGAACACACAATACAGTGATCAGTATTCAGAGTTCAGCATGCAGACTCAAACTCACAATTCAGAACTCAGCACTCAGAACTCAGAATGCAGACCTCAGGAACCAGAACTCAGAGTTTACAACCCTGAACTCAGAATTCTCATTTCAGAACTGAAATTCATAACTCAGAACACAAGACTCAGATCTCAGAACTAAGAGTTGAGAATTCATAACTCAGAACTCAGAATTCAGAAATGATGACTCAGAACTTGGAATTCAGAACTCAGAAATCACAACTCAGTATTCAGAACCCAGAATTCATAACCCAGAATTCTCACCTTAGAATTCTGAACTCAGAATTCAAACTCGAATATCAGAACTGGGAAATGAGTATTTGGAACTCAGACTACGGACTTCATAACTTAGAATTCAGAACAAAGAACTCAGTTCTCAGCACTCAGAAATCAGAACTCAGAACTCAGAATTCACACCTTAGAATTCGGAACTCAGAATCCTAAGTCAGAATTCAAAACTTGGAAATCAGAATTTGGAACTCAGAATACGGAATTCAGAACACAGAACTCAGAATTCAGAACTCAGTTCTCAGAACTCAGAACACAGTGTGGAGTACTCATGATTCAGAACTCAGAATTCACACCTTAGAATTCGGAACTCAGAATTCAGAACACACAATTCAGAACTCCAAACGCAGAAATCAGAACTGTAACTCAGAATTGTGAAATCAGAACTCAGAATTCAGAACGCAATTGAGAACTTTGAAGTCAGAATTCAGAATCAATGACTCAGGGTACGTAACTCAGAATCCACGACTCAGAAATCAGAACTGAGATACAGATCTCAGAATTCAAAATTCAGAATTCAGAAGTCCGAATTCAGAACCGGAACACAGAATTCGGAACTCAGAACTTAACATTCAGTACTCAGAATTCAGAACTCAGAAATCTCAACTCTGAATTCTGGTCACAGAATTCACAACTCTGAAATCAGAATACAGACTGTAGAATTTAGAACTCCGAACTCAGAGCTAAGAGCTAAGAGTTGAGAATTCATAACTCAGTATTCAGAACTGAGAAATGAGAACTCAGAACTCAGATGTCACAGCTAAGAATTCAGAACTCAGTTATCAGAACTCACTTATCAGAACTCAGAACACAAAATTCCGGACTCAGTAGTCAGAACTAGAAACTGCGAACTCAGAATTTGTAACTCAGAATTCTGAACTCAGAACTCAGAATTCAGAACGCAATTGAAAAATTTGAACTCAGAACTCAGAATACAGTACTCAAGATTCAGACCTCAAAATTCAGAAGTCGGCACTCATAAAAACATAATGCACAACAAAATCTCAAATCTCAGAATTCAAAACTCAGAAAATAGAACTAACAACTCAGAATTCAAACTCAGATCTCAGAGTGTAGCACTTGGGATTGAGAATTCATCTCTCAGAACTCAGAACTCAGAATTCAGAATTCAGAGTTCAGAACTCAGCATGGCAACTCAGTATTCAGATCTCGCAGTTCAGCACACAGAATTGACAACTTAGAAATCAGAACACACAATACAGTGATCAGTATTCAGAGTTCAGCATGCAGACTCAAACTCACAATTCAGAACTCAGCACTCAGAACTCAGAATGCAGACCTCAGGAAACAGAACTCAGAGTTTACAACCCTGAACTCAGAATTCTCATTTCAGAACTGAAATTCATAACTCAGAACACAAGACTCAGATGTCAGAACTCAGAAGTCAGAACTCAAAACTCAGAACTCAGAACTCAGAACTCGATAGTTAGACTTCAGAATATAGAACTCAGATATTCGGATTCCTAACTCAGACAAAGAACTCAGAGTTGAAATTTCAGAACTCAGAAGTCACAATTCACCACACAGAATTCGTGACTAGGAATTCATAAATGAGACTCAGTTCTCAAAATTCACAAATCAGAATTCAGAAATCCGAATTCAGAGCCCAGGACACAGAATTCGGAACGCAGAATTCAGAACTCAAAATTCAGTACGCAGAATTCAGAACTCAGAACTCACAACTCTGAATTCTGATCTCAGAATCCACAACTCTGAATTCAGAATACAGGCTTCAGTTTAGAACTCCGAACTCAGATCTCAGAACTAAGAGTTGAGAATTCATAACTCAGAACTCAGAATTCAGAAATGATGACTCAGAACTTGGAATTCAGAACTCAGAAATCACAACTCAGTATTCATAACCCAGAATTCATAACCCAGAATTCTCACCTTAGAATTCTGAACTCAGAATTCAAACTCGAATATCAGAACTGGGAAATGAGTATTTGGAACTCAGACTACGGACTTCATAACTTAGAATTCAGAACACAGAACTCAGTTCTCAGCACTCAGAAATCAGAACTCAGAACTCAGAATTCACACCTTAGAATTCGGAACTCAGAATCCTAAGTCAGAATTCAAAACTTGGAAATCAGAATTTGGAACTCAGAATACGGAATTCAGAACACAGAACTCAGAATTCAGAACTCAGTTCTCAGAACTCAGAACACAGTGTGGAGTACTCATGATTCAGAACTCAGAATTCACACCTTAGAATTCGGAACTCAGAATTCAGAACACACAATTCAGAACTCAAAACGCAGAAATCAGAACTGTAACTCAGAATTGTGAAATCAGAACTCAGAATTCAGAACGCAATTGAGAACTTTGAAGTCAGAATTCAGAATCAATGACTCAGGGTACGTAACTCAGAATCCACGACTCAGAAATCAGAACTGAGATACAGATCTCAGAATTCAAAATTCAGAATTCAGAAGTCCGAATTCAGAACCGGAACACAGAATTCGGAACTCAGAACTTAACATTCAGTACTCAGAATTCAGAACTCAGAAATCTCAACTCTGAATTCTGGTCACAGAATTCACAACTCTGAAATCAGAATACAGACTGTAGAATTTAGAACTCCGAACTCAGAGCTAAGAGCTAAGAGTTGAGAATTCATAACTTAGTATTCAGAACTGAGAAATGAGAACTCAGAACTCAGATGTCACAGCTAAGAATTCAGAACTCAGTTATCAGAACTCACTTATCAGAACTCAGAACACAAAATTCCGGACTCAGTAGTCAGAACTAGAAACTGCGAACTCAGAATTTGTAACTCAGAATTCTGAACTCTGAACTCAGAATTCAGAACGCAATTGAAAAATTTGAACTCAGAACTCAGAATACAGTACTCAAGATTCAGACCTCAAAATTCAGAACTCGGCACTCATAAAAACATAATGCACAACAAAATCTCAAATCTCAGAATTCAAAACTCAGAAAATAGAACTAACAACTCAGAATTCAAACTCAGATCTCAGAGTGTAGCACTTGGGGTTGAAATTCATTCCTCAGAACTCAGAACTCAGAATTCAGAATTCAGAGTTCAGAACTCAGCATGACAACTCAGTATTCAGATCTCGCAGTTCAGCACACAGAATTGACAACTGAGAAATCAGAACACACAATACAGTGATCAGTATTCAGAGTTCAGCATGCAGACTCAAACTCACAATTCAGAACTCAGCACTCAGAACTCAGAATGCAGACCTCAGGAACCAGAACTCAGAGTTTACAACCCTGAACTCAGAATTCTCATTTCAGAACTGAAATTCATAACTCAGAACACAAGACTCAGATCTCAGAACTAAGAGTTGAGAATTCATAACTCAGAACTCAGAATTTAGAAATGATGACTCAGAACTTGGAATTCAGAACTCAGAAATCACAACTCAGTATTCAGAACCCAGAATTCATAACCCAGAATTCTCACCTTAGAATTCTGAACTCAGAATTCAAATTCGAATATCAGAACTGGGAAATGAGTATTTGGAACTCAGACTACGGACTTCATAACTTAGAATTCAGAACAAAGAACTCAGTTCTCAGCACTCAGAAATCAGAACTCAGAACTCAGAATTCACACCTTAGAATTCGGAACTCAGAATCCTAAGTCAGAATTCAAAACTTGGAAATCAGAATTTGGAACTCAGAATACGGAATTCAGAACACAGAACTCAGAATTCAGAACTCAGTTCTCAGAACTCAGAACACAGTGTGGAGTACTCATGATTCAGAACTCAGAATTCACACCTTAGAATTCGGAACTCAGAATTCAGAACACACAATTCAGAACTCAAAACGCAGAAATCAGAACTGTAACTCAGAATTGTGAAATCAGAACTCAGAATTCAGAACGCAATTGAGAACTTTGAAGTCAGAATTCAGAATCAATGACTCAGGGTACGTAACTCAGAATCCACGACTCAGAAATCAGAACTGAGATACAGATCTCAGAATTCAAAATTCAGAATTCAGAAGTCCGAATTCAGAACCGGAACACAGAATTCGGAACTCAGAACTTAACATTCAGTACTCAGAATTCAGAACTCAGAAATCTCAACTCTGAATTCTGGTCACAGAATTCACAACTCTGAAATCAGAATACAGACTGTAGAATTTAGAACTCCGAACTCAGAGCTAAGAGCTAAGAGTTGAGAATTCATAACTCAGTATTCAGAACTGAGAAATGAGAACTCAGAACTCAGATGTCACAGCTAAGAATTCAGAACTCAGTTATCAGAACTCACTTATCAGAACTCAGAACACAAAATTCCGGACTCAGTAGTCAGAACTAGAAACTGCGAACTCAGAATTTGTAACTCAGAATTCTGAACTCAGAACTCAGAATTCAGAACGCAATTGAAAAATTTGAACTCAGAACTCAGAATACAGTACTCAAGATTCAGACCTCAAAATTCAGAAGTCGGCACTCATAAAAACATAATGCACAACAAAATCTCAAATCTCAGAATTCAAAACTCAGAAAATAGAACTAACAACTCAGAATTCAAACTCAGATCTCAGAGTGTAGCACTTGGGATTGAGAATTCATCTCTCAGAACTCAGAACTCAGAATTCAGAATTCAGAGTTCAGAACTCAGCATGACAACTCAGTATTCAGATCTCGCAGTTCAGCACACAGAATTGACAACTTAGAAATCAGAACACACAATACAGTGATCAGTATTCAGAGTTCAGCATGCAGACTCAAACTCACAATTCAGAACTCAGCACTCAGAACTCAGAATGCAGACCTCAGGAAACAGAACTCAGAGTTTACAACCCTGAACTCAGAATTCTCATTTCAGAACTGAAATTCATAACTCAGAACACAAGACTCAGATGTCAGAACTCAGAAGTCAGAACTCAAAACTCAGAACTCAGAACTCAGAACTCGATAGTTAGACTTCAGAATATAGAACTCAGATATTCGGATTCCTAACTCAGACAAAGAACTCAGAGTTGAAATTTCAGAACTCAGAAGTCACAATTCACCACACAGAATTCGTGACTAGGAATTCATAAATGAGACTCAGTTCTCAAAATTCACAAATCAGAATTCAGAAATCCGAATTCAGAGCCCAGGACACAGAATTCGGAACGCAGAATTCAGAACTCAAAATTCAGTACGCAGAATTCAGAACTCAGAACTCACAACTCTGAATTCTGATCTCAGAATCCACAACTCTGAATTCAGAATACAGGCTTCAGTTTAGAACTCCGAACTCAGATCTCAGAACTAAGAGTTGAGAATTCATAACTCAGAACTCAGAATTCAGAAATGATGACTCAGAACTTGGAATTCAGAACTCAGAAATCACAACTCAGTATTCAGAACCCAGAATTCATAACCCAGAATTCTCACCTTAGAATTCTGAACTCAGAATTCAAACTCGAATATCAGAACTGGGAAATGAGTATTTGGAACTCAGACTACGGACTTCATAACTTAGAATTCAGAACAAAGAACTCAGTTCTCAGCACTCAGAAATCAGAACTCAGAACTCAGAATTCACACCTTAGAATTCGGAACTCAGAATCCTAAGTCAGAATTCAAAACTTGGAAATCAGAATTTGGAACTCAGAATACGGAATTCAGAACACAGAACTCAGAATTCAGAACTCAGTTCTCAGAACTCAGAACACAGTGTGGAGTACTCATGATTCAGAACTCAGAATTCACACCTTAGAATTCGGAACTCAGAATTCAGAACACACAATTCAGAACTCAAAACGCAGAAATCAGAACTGTAACTCAGAATTGTGAAATCAGAAGTCAGAATTCAGAACGCAATTGAGAACTTTGAAGTCAGAATTCAGAATCAATTACTCAGGGTACGTAACTCAGAATCCACGACTCAGAAATCAGAACTGAGATACAGATCTCAGAATTCAAAATTCAGAATTCAGAAGTCCGAATTCAGAACCGGAACACAGAATTCGGAACTCAGAACTTAACATTCAGTACTCAGAATTCAGAACTCAGAAATCTCAACTCTGAATTCTGGTCACAGAATTCACAACTCTGAAATCAGAATACAGACTGTAGAATTTAGAACTCCGAACTCAGAGCTAAGAGCTAAGAGTTGAGAATTCATAACTCAGTATTCAGAACTGAGAAATGAGAACTCAGAACTCAGATGTCACAGCTAAGAATTCAGAACTCAGTTATCAGAACTCACTTATCAGAACTCAGAACACAAAATTCCGGACTCAGTAGTCAGAACTAGAAACTGCGAACTCAGAATTTGTAACTCAGAATTCTGAACTCAGAACTCAGAATTCAGAACGCAATTGAAAAATTTGAACTCAGAAATCAGAATACAGTACTCAAGATTCAGACCTCAAAATTCAGAACTCGGCACTCATAAAACATAATGCACAACAAAATCTCAAATCTCAGAATTCAAAACTCAGAAAAAAGAACTAACCACTCAGAATTCAAATTCAGATCTCAGAGTGTAGCACTTTTGGTTGAGAACTCATGCCTCTGAACACAGAACTCAGAACTCAGAATTCAGAAATTAGGATTCATATCTCAGAACTCAGAACTCAGAATTCAGAATTCAGAGTTCAGAACTCAGCATGACAACTCAGTATTCAGATCTCGCAGTTCAGCACACAGAATTGACAACTTAGAAATCAGAACACACAATACAGTGATCAGTATTCAGAGTTCAGCATGCAGACTCAAACTCACAATTCAGAACTCAGCACTCAGAACTCAGAATGCAGACCTCAGGAACCAGAACTCAGAGTTTACAACCCTGAACTCAGAATTCTCATTTCAGAACTGAAATTCATAACTCAGAACACAAGACTCAGATGTCAGAACTCAGAAGTCAGAACTCAAAACTCAGAACTCAGAACTCAGAACTCGATAGTTAGACTTCAGAATATAGAACTCAGATATTCGGTCTCCTAACTCAGACAAAGAACTCAGAGTTGAAACTTCAGAACTCAGAAGTCACAATTCACCACACAGAATTCGTGACTAGGAATTCATAAATGAGACTCAGTTCTCAAAATTCACAAATCAGAATTCAGAAATCCGAATTCAGAGCCCGGGACACAGAATTCGGAACACAGAATTCAGAACTCAAAATTCAGTACGCAGAATTCAGAACTCAGAACTCACAACTCTGAATTCTGATCTCAGAATCCACAACTCTGAATTCAGAATACAATCTTCAGTTTAGAACTCCGAACTCAGATCTCAGAACTAAGAGTTGAGAATTCATAACTCAGAACTCAGAATTCAGAAATGATGACTCAGAACTTGGAATTCAGAACTCAGAAATCACAACTCAGTATTCAGAACCCAGAATTCATAACCCAGAATTCTCACCTTAGAATTCTGAACTCAGAATTCAAACTCGAATATCAGAACTGGGAAATGAGTATTTGGAACTCAGACTACGGACTTCATAACTTAGAATTCAGAACAAAGAACTCAGTTCTCAGCACTCAGAAATCAGAACTCAGAACTCAGAATTCACACCTTAGAATTCGGAACTCAGAATCCTAAGTCAGAATTCAAAACTTGGAAATCAGAATTTGGAACTCAGAATACGGAATTCAGAACACAGAACTCAGAATTCAGAACTCAGTTCTCAGAACTCAGAACACAGTGTGGAGTACTCATGATTCAGAACTCAGAATTCACACCTTAGAATTCGGAACTCAGAATTCAGAACACACAATTCAGAACTCAAAACGCAGAAATCAGAACTGTAACTCAGAATTGTGAAATCAGAACTCAGAATTCAGAACGCAATTGAGAACTTTGAAGTCAGAATTCAGAATCAATGACTCAGGGTACGTAACTCAGAATCCACGACTCAGAAATCAGAACTGAGATACAGATCTCAGAATTCAAAATTCAGAATTCAGAAGTCCGAATTCAGAACCGGAACACAGAATTCGGAACTCAGAACTTAACATTCAGTACTCAGAATTCAGAACTCAGAAATCTCAACTCTGAATTCTGGTCACAGAATTCACAACTCTGAAATCAGAATACAGACTGTAGAATTTAGAACTCCGAACTCAGAGCTAAGAGCTAAGAGTTGAGAATTCATAACTCAGTATTCAGAACTGAGAAATGAGAACTCAGAACTCAGATGTCACAGCTAAGAATTCAGAACTCAGTTATCAGAACTCACTTATCAGAACTCAGAACACAAAATTCCGGACTCAGTAGTCAGAACTAGAAACTGCGAACTCAGAATTTGTAACTCAGAATTCTGAACTCAGAACTCAGAATTCAGAACGCAATTGAAAAATTTGAACTCAGAACTCAGAATACAGTACTCAAGATTCAGACCTCAAATTTCAGAACTCGGCACTCATAAAAACATAATGCACAACAAAATCTCAAATCTCAGAATTCAAAACTCAGAAAATAGAACTAACAACTCAGAATTCAAACTCAGATCTCAGAGTGTAGCACTTGGGATTGAGAATTCATCTCTCAGAACTCAGAACTCAGAATTCAGAATTCAGAGTTCAGAACTCAGCATGACAACTCAGTATTCAGATCTCGCAGTTCAGCACACAGAATTGACAACTTAGAAATCAGAACACACAATACAGTGATCAGTATTCAGAGTTCAGCATGCAGACTCAAACTCACAATTCAGAACTCAGCACTCAGAACTCAGAATGCAGACCTCAGGAAACAGAACTCAGAGTTTACAACCCTGAACTCAGAATTCTCATTTCAGAACTGAAATTCATAACTCAGAACACAAGACTCAGATGTCAGAACTCAGAAGTCAGAACTCAAAACTCAGAACTCAGAACTCAGAACTCGATAGTTAGACTTCAGAATATAGAACTCAGATATTCGGATTCCTAACTCAGACAAAGAACTCAGAGTTGAAATTTCAGAACTCAGAAGTCACAATTCACCACACAGAATTCGTGACTAGGAATTCATAAATGAGACTCAGTTCTCAAAATTCACAAATCAGAATTCAGAAATCCGAATTCAGAGCCCAGGACACAGAATTCGGAACGCAGAATTCAGAACTCAAAATTCAGTACGCAGAATTCAGAACTCAGAACTCACAACTCTGAATTCTGGTCTCAGAATCCACAACTCTGAATTCAGAATACAGGCTTCAGTTTAGAACTCCGAACTCAGATCTCAGAACTAAGAGTTGAGAATTCATAACTCAGAACTCAGAATTCAGAAATGATGACTCAGAACTTGGAATTCAGAACTCAGAAATCACAACTCAGTATTCAGAACCCAGAATTCATAACCCAGAATTCTCACCTTAGAATTCTGAACTCAGAATTCAAACTCGAATATCAGAACTGGGAAATGAGTATTTGGAACTCAGACTACGGACTT
The DNA here is from genome assembly GCF_030435755.1 of Ochotona princeps. NCBI lineage: Eukaryota > Metazoa > Chordata > Mammalia > Lagomorpha > Ochotonidae > Ochotona > Ochotona princeps. The sequence continues at coordinate 61,382 of NW_026700411.1, read as the reverse complement.
CATAACTTAGAATTCAGAACACAGAACTCAGTTCTCAGCACTCAGAAATCAGAACTCAGAACTCAGAATTCACACCTTAGAATTCGGAACTCAGAATCCTAAGTCAGAATTCAAAACTTGGAAATCAGAATTTGGAACTCAGAATACGGAATTCAGAACACAGAACTCAGAATTCAGAACTCAGTTCTCAGAACTCAGATCACAGTGTGGAGTACTCATGATTCAGAACTCAGAATTCACACCTTAGAATTCGGAACTCAGAATTCAGAACACACAATTCAGAACTCAAAACGCAGAAATCAGAACTGTAACTCAGAATTGTGAAATCAGAACTCAGAATTCAGAACGCAATGGAGAACTTTGAAGTCAGAATTCAGAATCAATGACTCAGGGTACGTAACTCAGAATCCACGACTCAGAAATCAGAACTGGATTACAGATCTCAGAATTCAAAATTCAGAATTCAGAAGTCCGAATTCAGAACCGGAACACAGAATTCGGAACTCAGAACTTAACATTCAGTACTCAGAATTCAGAACTCAGAAATCTCAACTCTGAATTCTGGTCACAGAATTCACAACTCTGAAATCAGAATACAGACTGTAGAATTTAGAACTCCGAACTCAGAGCTAAGAGCTAAGAGTTGAGAATTCATAACTCAGTATTCAGAACTGAGAAATGAGAACTCAGAACTCAGATGTCACAGCTAAGAATTCAGAACTCAGTTATCAGAACTCACTTATCAGAACTCAGAACACAAAATTCCGGACTCAGTAGTCAGAACTAGAAACTGCGAACTCAGAATTTGTAACTCAGAATTCTGAACTCTGAACTCAGAATTCAGAACGCAATTGAAAAATTTGAACTCAGAACTCAGAATACAGTACTCAAGATTCAGACCTCAAAATTCAGAACTCGGCACTCATAAAAACATAATGCACAACAAAATCTCAAATCTCAGAATTCAAAACTCAGAAAATAGAACTAACAACTCAGAATTCAAACTCAGATCTCAGAGTGTAGCACTTGGGATTGAAATTCATTCCTCAGAACTCAGAACTCAGAATTCAGAATTCAGAGTTCAGAACTCAGCATGACAACTCAGTATTCAGATCTCGCAGTTCAGCACACAGAATTGACAACTTAGAAATCAGAACACACAATACAGTGATCAGTATTCAGAGTTCAGCATGCAGACTCAAACTCACAATTCAGAACTCAGCACTCAGAACTCAGAATGCAGACCTCAGGAACCAGAACTCAGAGTTTACAACCCTGAACTCAGAATTCTCATTTCAGAACTGAAATTCATAACTCAGAACACAAGACTCAGATGTCAGAACTCAGAAGTCAGAACTCAAAACTCAGAACTCAGAACTCAGAACTCGATAGTTAGACTTCAGAATATAGAACTCAGATATTCGGTCTCCTAACTCAGACAAAGAACTCAGAGTTGAAACTTCAGAACTCAGAAGTCACAATTCACCACACAGAATTCGTGACTAGGAATTCATAAATGAGACTCAGTTCTCAAAATTCACAAATCAGAATTCAGAAATCCGAATTCAGAGCCCGGGACACAGAATTCGGAACACAGAATTCAGAACTCAAAATTCAGTACGCAGAATTCAGAACTCAGAACTCACAACTCTGAATTCTGATCTCAGAATCCACAACTCTGAATTCAGAATACAGGCTTCAGTTTAGAACTCCGAACTCAGATCTCAGAACTAAGAGTTGAGAATTCATAACTCAGAACTCAGAATTCAGAAATGATGACTCAGAACTTGGAATTCAGAACTCAGAAATCACAACTCAGTATTCAGAACCCAGAATTCATAACCCAGAATTCTCACCTTAGAATTCTGAACTCAGAATTCAAACTCGAATATCAGAACTGGGAAATGAGTATTTGGAACTCAGACTACGGACTTCATAACTTAGAATTCAGAACAAAGAACTCAGTTCTCAGCACTCAGAAATCAGTACTCAGAACTCAGAATTCACACCTTAGAATTCGGAACTCAGAATCCTAAGTCAGAATTCAAAACTTGGAAATCAGAATTTGGAACTCAGAATACGGAATTCAGAACACAGAACTCAGAATTCAGAACTCAGTTCTCAGAACTCAGAACACAGTGTGGAGTACTCATGATTCAGAACTCAGAATTCACACCTTAGAATTCGGAACTCAGAATTCAGAACACACAATTCAGAACTCAAAACGCAGAAATCAGAACTGTAACTCAGAATTGTGAAATCAGAACTCAGAATTCAGAACGCAATTGAGAACTTTGAAGTCAGAACTCAGAATCAATTACTCAGGGTACGTAACTCAGAATCCACGACTCAGAAATCAGAACTGAGATACAGATCTCAGAATTCAAAATTCAGAATTCAGAAGTCCGAATTCAGAACCGGAACACAGAATTCGGAACTCAGAACTTAACATTCAGTACTCAGAATTCAGAACTCAGAAATCTCAACTCTGAATTCTGGTCACAGAATTCACAACTCTGAAATCAGAATACAGACTGTAGAATTTAGAACTCCGAACTCAGAGCTAAGAGCTAAGAGTTGAGAATTCATAACTCAGTATTCAGAACTGAGAAATGAGAACTCAGAACTCAGATGTCACAGCTAAGAATTCAGAACTCAGTTATCAGAACTCACTTATCAGAACTCAGAACACAAAATTCCGGACTCAGTAGTCAGAACTAGAAACTGCGAACTCAGAATTTGTAACTCAGAATTCTGAACTCTGAACTCAGAATTCAGAACGCAATTGAAAAATTTGAACTCAGAACTCAGAATACAGTACTCAAGATTCAGACCTCAAAATTCAGAACTCGGCACTCATAAAAACATAATGCACAACAAAATCTCAAATCTCAGAATTCAAAACTCAGAAAATAGAACTAACAACTCAGAATTCAAACTCAGATCTCAGAGTGTAGCACTTGGGATTGAAATTCATTCCTCAGAACTCAGAACTCAGAATTCAGAATTCAGAGTTCAGAACTCAGCATGACAACTCAGTATTCAGATCTCGCAGTTCAGCACACAGAATTGACAACTTAGAAATCAGAACACACAATACAGTGATCAGTATTCAGAGTTCAGCATGCAGACTCAAACTCACAATTCAGAACTCAGCACTCAGAACTCAGAATGCAGACCTCAGGAACCAGAACTCAGAGTTTACAACCCTGAACTCAGAATTCTCATTTCAGAACTGAAATTCATAACTCAGAACACAAGACTCAGATGTCAGAACTCAGAAGTCAGAACTCAAAACTCAGAACTCAGAACTCAGAACTCGATAGTTAGACTTCAGAATATAGAACTCAGATATTCGGTCTCCTAACTCAGACAAAGAACTCAGAGTTGAAACTTCAGAACTCAGAAGTCACAATTCACCACACAGAATTTGTGACTAGGAATTCATAAATGAGACTCAGTTCTCAAAATTCACAAATCAGAATTCAGAAATCCGAATTCAGAGCCCGGGACACAGAATTCGGAACACAGAATTCAGAACTCAAAATTCAGTACGCAGAATTCAGAACTCAGAACTCACAACTCTGAATTCTGATCTCAGAATCCACAACTCTGAATTCAGAATACAGGCTTCAGTTTAGAACTCCGAACTCAGATCTCAGAACTAAGAGTTGAGAATTCATAACTCAGAACTCAGAATTCAGAAATGATGACTCAGAACTTGGAATTCAGAACTCAGAAATCACAACTCAGTATTCAGAACCCAGAATTCATAACCCAGAATTCTCACCTTAGAATTCTGAACTCAGAATTCAAACTCGAATATCAGAACTGGGAAATGAGTATTTGGAACTCAGACTACGGACTTCATAACTTAGAATTCAGAACACAGAACTCAGTTCTCAGCACTCAGAAATCAGAACTCAGAACTCAGAATTCACACCTTAGAATTCGGAACTCAGAATCCTAAGTCAGAATTCAAAACTTGGAAATCAGAATTTGGAACTCAGAATACGGAATTCAGAACACAGAACTCAGAATTCAGAACTCAGTTCTCAGAACTCAGATCACAGTGTGGAGTACTCATGATTCAGAACTCAGAATTCACACCTTAGAATTCGGAACTCAGAATTCAGAACACACAATTCAGAACTCAAAACGCAGAAATCAGAACTGTAACTCAGAATTGTGAAATCAGAACTCAGAATTCAGAACGCAATGGAGAACTTTGAAGTCAGAATTCAGAATCAATGACTCAGGGTACGTAACTCAGAATCCACGACTCAGAAATCAGAACTGGATTACAGATCTCAGAATTCAAAATTCAGAATTCAGAAGTCCGAATTCAGAACCGGAACACAGAATTCGGAACTCAGAACTTAACATTCAGTACTCAGAATTCAGAACTCAGAAATCTCAACTCTGAATTCTGGTCACAGAATTCACAACTCTGAAATCAGAATACAGACTGTAGAATTTAGAACTCCGAACTCAGAGCTAAGAGCTAAGAGTTGAGAATTCATAACTCAGTATTCAGAACTGAGAAATGAGAACTCAGAACTCAGATGTCACAGCTAAGAATTCAGAACGCAGTTATCAGAACTCACTTATCAGAACTCAGAACACAAAATTCCGGACTCAGTAGTCAGAACTAGAAACTGCGAACTCAGAATTTGTAACTCAGAATTCTGAACTCTGAACTCAGAATTCAGAACGCAATTGAAAAATTTGAACTCAGAACTCAGAATACAGTACTCAAGATTCAGACCTCAAAATTCAGAACTCGGCACTCATAAAAACATAATGCACAACAAAATCTCAAATCTCAGAATTCAAAACTCAGAAAATAGAACTAACAACTCAGAATTCAAACTCAGATCTCAGAGTGTAGCACTTGGGATTGAAATTCATTCCTCAGAACTCAGAACTCAGAATTCAGAATTCAGAGTTCAGAACTCAGCATGACAACTCAGTATTCAGATCTCGCAGTTCAGCACACAGAATTGACAACTTAGAAATCAGAACACACAATACAGTGATCAGTATTCAGAGTTCAGCATGCAGACTCAAACTCACAATTCAGAACTCAGCACTCAGAACTCAGAATGCAGACCTCAGGAACCAGAACTCAGAGTTTACAACCCTGAACTCAGAATTCTCATTTCAGAACTGAAATTCATAACTCAGAACACAAGACTCAGATGTCAGAACTCAGAAGTCAGAACTCAAAACTCAGAACTCAGAACTCAGAACTCGATAGTTAGACTTCAGAATATAGAACTCAGATATTCGGTCTCCTAACTCAGACAAAGAACTCAGAGTTGAAACTTCAGAACTCAGAAGTCACAATTCACCACACAGAATTCGTGACTAGGAATTCATAAATGAGACTCAGTTCTCAAAATTCACAAATCAGAATTCAGAAATCCGAATTCAGAGCCCGGGACACAGAATTCGGAACACAGAATTCAGAACTCAAAATTCAGTACGCAGAATTCAGAACTCAGAACTCACAACTCTGAATTCTGATCTCAGAATCCACAACTCTGAATTCAGAATACAGGCTTCAGTTTAGAACTCCGAACTCAGATCTCAGAACTAAGAGTTGAGAATTCATAACTCAGAACTCAGAATTCAGAAATGATGACTCAGAACTTGGAATTCAGAACTCAGAAATCACAACTCAGTATTCAGAACCCAGAATTCATAACCCAGAATTCTCACCTTAGAATTCTGAACTCAGAATTCAAACTCGAATATCAGAACTGGGAAATGAGTATTTGGAACTCAGACTACGGACTTCATAACTTAGAATTCAGAACAAAGAACTCAGTTCTCAGCACTCAGAAATCAGTACTCAGAACTCAGAATTCACACCTTAGAATTCGGAACTCAGAATCCTAAGTCAGAATTCAAAACTTGGAAATCAGAATTTGGAACTCAGAATACGGAATTCAGAACACAGAACTCAGAATTCAGAACTCAGTTCTCAGAACTCAGAACACAGTGTGGAGTACTCATGATTCAGAACTCAGAATTCACACCTTAGAATTCGGAACTCAGAATTCAGAACACACAATTCAGAACTCAAAACGCAGAAATCAGAACTGTAACTCAGAATTGTGAAATCAGAACTCAGAATTCAGAACGCAATTGAGAACTTTGAAGTCAGAACTCAGAATCAATTACTCAGGGTACGTAACTCAGAATCCACGACTCAGAAATCAGAACTGAGATACAGATCTCAGAATTCAAAATTCAGAATTCAGAAGTCCGAATTCAGAACCGGAACACAGAATTCGGAACTCAGAACTTAACATTCAGTACTCAGAATTCAGAACTCAGAAATCTCAACTCTGAATTCTGGTCACAGAATTCACAACTCTGAAATCAGAATACAGACTGTAGAATTTAGAACTCCGAACTCAGAGCTAAGAGCTAAGAGTTGAGAATTCATAACTCAGTATTCAGAACTGAGAAATGAGAACTCAGAACTCAGATGTCACAGCTAAGAATTCAGAACTCAGTTATCAGAACTCACTTATCAGAACTCAGAACACAAAATTCCGGACTCAGTAGTCAGAACTAGAAACTGCGAACTCAGAATTTGTAACTCAGAATTCTGAACTCTGAACTCAGAATTCAGAACGCAATTGAAAAATTTGAACTCAGAACTCAGAATACAGTACTCAAGATTCAGACCTCAAAATTCAGAACTCGGCACTCATAAAAACATAATGCACAACAAAATCTCAAATCTCAGAATTCAAAACTCAGAAAATAGAACTAACAACTCAGAATTCAAACTCAGATCTCAGAGTGTAGCACTTGGGATTGAAATTCATTCCTCAGAACTCAGAACTCAGAATTCAGAATTCAGAGTTCAGAACTCAGCATGACAACTCAGTATTCAGATCTCGCAGTTCAGCACACAGAATTGACAACTTAGAAATCAGAACACACAATACAGTGATCAGTATTCAGAGTTCAGCATGCAGACTCAAACTCACAATTCAGAACTCAGCACTCAGAACTCAGAATGCAGACCTCAGGAACCAGAACTCAGAGTTTACAACCCTGAACTCAGAATTCTCATTTCAGAACTGAAATTCATAACTCAGAACACAAGACTCAGATGTCAGAACTCAGAAGTCAGAACTCAAAACTCAGAACTCAGAACTCAGAACTCGATAGTTAGACTTCAGAATATAGAACTCAGATATTCGGTCTCCTAACTCAGACAAAGAACTCAGAGTTGAAACTTCAGAACTCAGAAGTCACAATTCACCACACAGAATTTGTGACTAGGAATTCATAAATGAGACTCAGTTCTCAAAATTCACAAATCAGAATTCAGAAATCCGAATTCAGAGCCCGGGACACAGAATTCGGAACACAGAATTCAGAACTCAAAATTCAGTACGCAGAATTCAGAACTCAGAACTCACAACTCTGAATTCTGATCTCAGAATCCACAACTCTGAATTCAGAATACAGGCTTCAGTTTAGAACTCCGAACTCAGATCTCAGAACTAAGAGTTGAGAATTCATCACTCAGAACTCAGAATTCAGAAATGATGACTCAGAACTTGGAATTCAGAACTCAGAAATCACAACTCAGTATTCAGAACCCAGAATTCATAACCCAGAATTCTCACCTTAGAATTCTGAACTCAGAATTCAAACTCGAATATCAGAACTGGGAAATGAGTATTTGGAACTCAGACTACGGACTTCATAACTTAGAATTCAGAACACAGAACTCAGTTCTCAGCACTCAGAAATCAGAACTCAGAACTCAGAATTCACACCTTAGAATTCGGAACTCAGAATCCTAAGTCAGAATTCAAAACTTGGAAATCAGAATTTGGAACTCAGAATACGGAATTCAGAACACAGAACTCAGAATTCAGAACTCAGTTCTCAGAACTCAGAACACAGTGTGGAGTACTCATGATTCAGAACTCAGAATTCACACCTTAGAATTCGGAACTCAGAATTCAGAACACACAATTCAGAACTCAAAACGCAGAAATCAGAACTGTAACTCAGAATTGTGAAATCAGAACTCAGAATTCAGAACGCAATGGAGAACTTTGAAGTCAGAACTCAGAATCAATTACTCAGGGTACGTAACTCAGAATCCACGACTCAGAAATCAGAACTGAGATACAGATCTCAGAATTCAAAATTCAGAATTCAGAAGTCCGAATTCAGAACCGGAACACAGAATTCGGAACTCAGAACTTAACATTCAGTACTCAGAATTCAGAACTCAGAAATCTCAACTCTGAATTCTGGTCACAGAATTCACAACTCTGAAATCGGAATACAGACTGTAGAATTTAGAACTCCGAACTCAGAGCTAAGAGCTAAGAGTTGAGAATTCATAACTCAGTATTCAGAACTGAGAAATGAGAACTCAGAACTCAGATGTCACAGCTAAGAATTCAGAACTCAGTTATCAGAACTCACTTATCAGAACTCAGAACACAAAATTCCGGACTCAGTAGTCAGAACTAGAAACTGCGAACTCAGAATTTGTAACTCAGAATTCTGAACTCTGAACTCAGAATTCAGAACGCAATTGAAAAATTTGAACTCAGAACTCAGAATACAGTACTCAAGATTCAGACCTCAAAATTCAGAACTCGGCACTCATAAAAACATAATGCACAACAAAATCTCAAATCTCAGAATTCAAAACTCAGAAAATAGAACTAACAACTCAGAATTCAAACTCAGATCTCAGAGTGTAGCACTTGGGATTGAAATTCATTCCTCAGAACTCAGAACTCAGAATTCAGAATTCAGAGTTCAGAACTCAGCATGACAACTCAGTATTCAGATCTCGCAGTTCAGCACACAGAATTGACAACTTAGAAATCAGAACACACAATACAGTGATCAGTATTCAGAGTTCAGCATGCAGACTCAAACTCACAATTCAGAACTCAGCACTCAGAACTCAGAATGCAGACCTCAGGAACCAGAACTCAGAGTTTACAACCCTGAACTCAGAATTCTCATTTCAGAACTGAAATTCATAACTCAGAACACAAGACTCAGATGTCAGAACTCAGAAGTCAGAACTCAAAACTCAGAACTCAGAACTCAGAACTCGATAGTTAGACTTCAGAATATAGAACTCAGATATTCGGTCTCCTAACTCAGACAAAGAACTCAGAGTTGAAACTTCAGAACTCAGAAGTCACAATTCACCACACAGAATTCGTGACTAGAAATTCATAAATGAGACTCAGTTCTCAAAATTCACAAATCAGAATTCAGAAATCCGAATTCAGAGCCCGGGACACAGAATTCGGAACACAGAATTCAGAACTCAAAATTCAGTACGCAGAATTCAGAACTCAGAACTCACAACTCTGAATTCTGATCTCAGAATCCACAACTCTGAATTCAGAATACAGGCTTCAGTTTAGAACTCCGAACTCAGATCTCAGAACTAAGAGTTGAGAATTCATAACTCAGAACTCAGAATTCAGAAATGATGACTCAGAACTTGGAATTCAGAACTCAGAAATCACAACTCAGTATTCAGAACCCAGAATTCATAACCCAGAATTCTCACCTTAGAATTCTGAACTCAGAATTCAAACTCGAATATCAGAACTGGGAAATGAGTATTTGGAACTCAGACTACGGACTTCATAACTTAGAATTCAGAACACAGAACTCAGTTCTCAGCACTCAGAAATCAGAACTCAGAACTCAGAATTCACACCTTAGAATTCGGAACTCAGAATCCTAAGTCAGAATTCAAAACTTGGAAATCAGAATTTGGAACTCAGAATACGGAATTCAGAACACAGAACTCAGAATTCAGAACTCAGTTCTCAGAACTCAGAACACAGTGTGGAGTACTCATGATTCAGAACTCAGAATTCACACCTTAGAATTCGGAACTCAGAATTCAGAACACACAATTCAGAACTCAAAACGCAGAAATCAGAACTGTAACTCAGAATTGTGAAATCAGAACTCAGAATTCAGAACGCAATGGAGAACTTTGAAGTCAGAACTCAGAATCAATTACTCAGGGTACGTAACTCAGAATCCACGACTCAGAAATCAGAACTGAGATACAGATCTCAGAATTCAAAATTCAGAATTCAGAAGTCCGAATTCAGAACCGGAACACAGAATTCGGAACTCAGAACTTAACATTCAGTACTCAGAATTCAGAACTCAGAAATCTCAACTCTGAATTCTGGTCACAGAATTCACAACTCTGAAATCGGAATACAGACTGTAGAATTTAGAACTCCGAACTCAGAGCTAAGAGCTAAGAGTTGAGAATTCATAACTCAGTATTCAGAACTGAGAAATGAGAACTCAGAACTCAGATGTCACAGCTAAGAATTCAGAACTCAGTTATCAGAACTCACTTATCAGAACTCAGAACACAAAATTCCGGACTCAGTAGTCAGAACTAGAAACTGCGAACTCAGAATTTGTAACTCAGAATTCTGAACTCAGAACTCAGAATTCAGAACGCAATTGAAAAATTTGAACTCAGAACTCAGAATACAGTACTCAAGATTCAGACCTCAAAATTCAGAACTCGGCACTCATAAAAACATAATGCACAACAAAATCTCAAATCTCAGAATTCAAAACTCAGAAAATAGAACTAACAACTCAGAATTCAAACTCAGATCTCAGAGTGTAGCACTTGGGATTGAGAATTCATCTCTCAGAACTCAGAACTCAGAATTCAGAATTCAGAGTTCAGAACTCAGCATGACAACTCAGTATTCAGATCTCGCAGTTCAGCACACAGAATTGACAACTTAGAAATCAGAACACACAATACAGTGATCAGTATTCAGAGTTCAGCATGCAGACTCAAACTCACAATTCAGAACTCAGCACTCAGAACTCAGAATGCAGACCTCAGGAAACAGAACTCAGAGTTTACAACCCTGAACTCAGAATTCTCATTTCAGAACTGAAATTCATAACTCAGAACACAAGACTCAGATGTCAGAACTCAGAAGTCAGAACTCAAAACTCAGAACTCAGAACTCAGAACTCGATAGTTAGACTTCAGAATATAGAACTCAGATATTCGGATTCCTAACTCAGACAAAGAACTCAGAGTTGAAATTTCAGAACTCAGAAGTCACAATTCACCACACAGAATTCGTGACTAGGAATTCATAAATGAGACTCAGTTCTCAAAATTCACAAATCAGAATTCAGAAATCCGAATTCAGAGCCCGGGACACAGAATTCGGAACGCAGAATTCAGAACTCAAAATTCAGTACGCAGAATTCAGAACTCAGAACTCACAACTCTGAATTCTGATCTCAGAATCCACAACTCTGAATTCAGAATACAGGCTTCAGTTTAGAACTCCGAACTCAGATCTCAGAACTAAGAGTTGAGAATTCATCACTCAGAACTCAGAATTCAGAAATGATGACTCAGAACTTGGAATTCAGAACTCAGAAATCACAACTCAGTATTCAGAACCCAGAATTCATAACCCAGAATTCTCACCTTAGAATTCTGAACTCAGAATTCAAACTCGAATATCAGAACTGGGAAATGAGTATTTGGAACTCAGACTACGGACTTCATAACTTAGAATTCAGAACACAGAACTCAGTTCTCAGCACTCAGAAATCAGAACTCAGAACTCAGAATTCACACCTTAGAATTCGGAACTCAGAATCCTAAGTCAGAATTCAAAACTTGGAAATCAGAATTTGGAACTCAGAATACGGAATTCAGAACACAGAACTCAGAATTCAGAACTCAGTTCTCAGAACTCAGAACACAGTGTGGAGTACTCATGATTCAGAACTCAGAATTCACACCTTAGAATTCGGAACTCAGAATTCAGAACACACAATTCAGAACTCAAAACGCAGAAATCAGAACTGTAACTCAGGATTGTGAAATCAGAACTCAGAATTCAGAACGCAATGGAGAACTTTGAAGTCAGAATTCAGAATCAATGACTCAGGGTACGTAACTCAGAATCCACGACTCAGAAATCAGAACTGGATTACAGATCTCAGAATTCAAAATTCAGAATTCAGAAGTCCGAATTCAGAACCGGAACACAGAATTCGGAACTCAGAACTTAACATTCAGTACTCAGAATTCAGAACTCAGAAATCTCAACTCTGAATTCTGGTCACAGAATTCACAACTCTGAAATCAGAATACAGACTGTAGAATTTAGAACTCCGAACTCAGAGCTAAGAGCTAAGAGTTGAGAATTCATAACTCAGTATTCAGAACTGAGAAATGAGAACTCAGAACTCAGATGTCACAGCTAAGAATTCAGAACTCAGTTATCAGAACTCACTTATCAGAACTCAGAACACAAAATTCCGGACTCAGTAGTCAGAACTAGAAACTGCGAACTCAGAATTTGTAACTCAGAATTCTGAACTCAGAACTCAGAATTCAGAACGCAATTGAAAAATTTGAACTCAGAACTCAGAATACAGTACTCAAGATTCAGACCTCAAAATTCAGAAGTCGGCACTCATAAAAACATAATGCACAACAAAATCTCAAATCTCAGAATTCAAAACTCAGAAAATAGAACTAACAACTCAGAATTCAAACTCAGATCTCAGAGTGTAGCACTTGGGATTGAGAATTCATCTCTCAGAACTCAGAACTCAGAATTCAGAATTCAGAGTTCAGAACTCAGCATGACAACTCAGTATTCAGATCTCGCAGTTCAGCACACAGAATTGACAACTTAGAAATCAGAACACACAATACAGTGATCAGTATTCAGAGTTCAGCATGCAGACTCAAACTCACAATTCAGAACTCAGCACTCAGAACTCAGAATGCAGACCTCAGGAAACAGAACTCAGAGTTTACAACCCTGAACTCAGAATTCTCATTTCAGAACTGAAATTCATAACTCAGAACACAAGACTCAGATGTCAGAACTCAGAAGTCAGAACTCAAAACTCAGAACTCAGAACTCAGAACTCGATAGTTAGACTTCAGAATATAGAACTCAGATATTCGGTCTCCTAACTCAGACAAAGAACTCAGAGTTGAAACTTCAGAACTCAGAAGTCACAATTCACCACACAGAATTCGTGACTAGGAATTCATAAATGAGACTCAGTTCTCAAAATTCACAAATCAGAATTCAGAAATCCGAATTCAGAGCCCGGGACACAGAATTCGGAACACAGAATTCAGAACTCAAAATTCAGTACGCAGAATTCAGAACTCAGAACTCACAACTCTGAATTCTGATCTCAGAATCCACAACTCTGAATTCAGAATACAGGCTTCAGTTTAGAACTCCGAACTCAGATCTCAGAACTAAGAGTTGAGAATTCATAACTCAGAACTCAGAATTCAGAAATGATGACTCAGAACTTGGAATTCAGAACTCAGAAATCACAACTCAGTATTCAGAACCCAGAATTCATAACCCAGAATTCTCACCTTAGAATTCTGAACTCAGAATTCAAACTCGAATATCAGAACTGGGAAATGAGTATTTGGAACTCAGACTACGGACTTCATAACTTAGAATTCAGAACACAGAACTCAGTTCTCAGCACTCAGAAATCAGAACTCAGAACTCAGAATTCACACCTTAGAATTCGGAACTCAGAATCCTAAGTCAGAATTCAAAACTTGGAAATCAGAATTTGGAACTCAGAATACGGAATTCAGAACACAGAACTCAGAATTCAGAACTCAGTTCTCAGAACTCAGAACACAGTGTGGAGTACTCATGATTCAGAACTCAGAATTCACACCTTAGAATTCGGAACTCAGAATTCAGAACACACAATTCAGAACTCAAAACGCAGAAATCAGAACTGTAACTCAGAATTGTGAAATCAGAACTCAGAATTCAGAACGCAATGGAGAACTTTGAAGTCAGAACTCAGAATCAATTACTCAGGGTACGTAACTCAGAATCCACGACTCAGAAATCAGAACTGAGATACAGATCTCAGAATTCAAAATTAAGAATTCAGAAGTCCGAATTCAGAACCGGAACACAGAATTCGGAACTCAGAACTTAACATTCAGTACTCAGAATTCAGAACTCAGAAATCTCAACTCTGAATTCTGGTCACAGAATTCACAACTCTGAAATCGGAATACAGACTGTAGAATTTAGAACTCCGAACTCAGAGCTAAGAGCTAAGAGTTGAGAATTCATAACTCAGTATTCAGAACTGAGAAATGAGAACTCAGAACTCAGATGTCACAGCTAAGAATTCAGAACTCAGTTATCAGAACTCACTTATCAGAACTCAGAACACAAAATTCCGGACTCAGTAGTCAGAACTAGAAACTGCGAACTCAGAATTTGTAACTCAGAATTCTGAACTCTGAACTCAGAATTCAGAACGCAATTGAAAAATTTGAACTCAGAACTCAGAATACAGTACTCAAGATTCAGACCTCAAAATTCAGAACTCGGCACTCATAAAAACATAATGCACAACAAAATCTCAAATCTCAGAATTCAAAACTCAGAAAATAGAACTAACAACTCAGAATTCAAACTCAGATCTCAGAGTGTAGCACTTGGGATTGAGAATTCATCTCTCAGAACTCAGAACTCAGAATTCAGAATTCAGAGTTCAGAACTCAGCATGACAACTCAGTATTCAGATCTCGCAGTTCAGCACACAGAATTGACAACTTAGAAATCAGAACACACAATACAGTGATCAGTATTCAGAGTTCAGCATGCAGACTCAAACTCACAATTCAGAACTCAGCACTCAGAACTCAGAATGCAGACCTCAGGAACCAGAACTCAGAGTTTACAACCCTGAACTCAGAATTCTCATTTCAGAACTGAAATTCATAACTCAGAACACAAGACTCAGATGTCAGAACTCAGAAGTCAGAACTCAAAACTCAGAACTCAGAACTCAGAACTCGATAGTTAGACTTCAGAATATAGAACTCAGATATTCGGATTCCTAACTCAGACAAAGAACTCAGAGTTGAAATTTCAGAACTCAGAAGTCACAATTCACCACACAGAATTCGTGACTAGGAATTCATAAATGAGACTCAGTTCTCAAAATTCACAAATCAGAATTCAGAAATCCGAATTCAGAGCCCGGGACACAGAATTCGGAACGCAGAATTCAGAACTCAAAATTCAGTACGCAGAATTCAGAACTCAGAACTCACAACTCTGAATTCTGATCTCAGAATCCACAACTCTGAATTCAGAATACAGGCTTCAGTTTAGAACTCCGAACTCAGATCTCAGAACTAAGAGTTGAGAATTCATAACTCAGAACTCAGAATTCAGAAATGATGACTCAGAACTTGGAATTCAGAACTCAGAAATCACAACTCAGTATTCAGAACCCAGAATTCATAACCCAGAATTCTCACCTTAGAATTCTGAACTCAGAATTCAAACTCGAATATCAGAACTGGGAAATGAGTATTTGGAACTCAGACTACGGACTTCATAACTTAGAATTCAGAACACAGAACTCAGTTCTCAGCACTCAGAAATCAGAACTCAGAACTCAGAATTCACACCTTAGAATTCGGAACTCAGAATCCTAAGTCAGAATTCAAAACTTGGAAATCAGAATTTGGAACTCAGAATACGGAATTCAGAACACAGAACTCAGAATTCAGAACTCAGTTCTCAGAACTCAGAACACAGTGTGGAGTACTCATGATTCAGAACTCAGAATTCACACCTTAGAATTCGGAACTCAGAATTCAGAACACACAATTCAGAACTCAAAACGCAGAAATCAGAACTGTAACTCAGGATTGTGAATTCAGAACTCAGAATTCAGAACGCAATGGAGAACTTTGAAGTCAGAATTCAGAATCAATGACTCAGGGTACGTAACTCAGAATCCACGACTCAGAAATCAGAACTGGATTACAGATCTCAGAATTCAAAATTCAGAATTCAGAAGTCCGAATTCAGAACCGGAACACAGAATTCGGAACTCAGAACTTAACATTCAGTACTCAGAATTCAGAACTCAGAAATCTCAACTCTGAATTCTGGTCACAGAATTCACAACTCTGAAATCAGAATACAGACTGTAGAATTTAGAACTCCGAACTCAGAGCTAAGAGCTAAGAGTTGAGAATTCATAACTCAGTATTCAGAACTGAGAAATGAGAACTCAGAACTCAGATGTCACAGCTAAGAATTCAGAACTCAGTTATCAGAACTCACTTATCAGAACTCAGAACACAAAATTCCGGACTCAGTAGTCAGAACTAGAAACTGCGAACTCAGAATTTGTAACTCAGAATTCTGAACTCTGAACTCAGAATTCAGAACGCAATTGAAAAATTTGAACTCAGAACTCAGAATACAGTACTCAAGATTCAGACCTCAAAATTCAGAAGTCGGCACTCATAAAAACATAATGCACAACAAAATCTCAAATCTCAGAATTCAAAACTCAGAAAATAGAACTAACAACTCAGAATTCAAACTCAGATCTCAGAGTGTAGCACTTGGGATTGAGAATTCATCTCTCAGAACTCAGAACTCAGAATTCAGAATTCAGAGTTCAGAACTCAGCATGACAACTCAGTATTCAGATCTCGCAGTTCAGCACACAGAATTGACAACTTAGAAATCAGAACACACAATACAGTGATCAGTATTCAGAGTTCAGCATGCAGACTCAAACTCACAATTCAGAACTCAGCACTCAGAACTCAGAATGCAGACCTCAGGAAACAGAACTCAGAGTTTACAACCCTGAACTCAGAATTCTCATTTCAGAACTGAAATTCATAACTCAGAACACAAGACTCAGATGTCAGAACTCAGAAGTCAGAACTCAAAACTCAGAACTCAGAACTCAGAACTCGATAGTTAGACTTCAGAATATAGAACTCAGATATTCGGATTCCTAACTCAGACAAAGAACTCAGAGTTGAAATTTCAGAACTCAGAAGTCACAATTCACCACACAGAATTCGTGACTAGGAATTCATAAATGAGACTCAGTTCTCAAAATTCACAAATCAGAATTCAGAAATCCGAATTCACAGCACAGGACACAGAATTCGGAACGCAGAATTCAGAACTCAAAATTCAGTACGCAGAATTCAGAACTCAGAACTCACAACTCTGAATTCTGATCTCAGAATCCACAACTCTGAATTCAGAATACAGGCTTCAGTTTAGAACTCCGAACTCAGATCTCAGAACTAAGAGTTGAGAATTCATAACTCAGAACTCAGAATTCAGAAATGATGACTCAGAACTTGGAATTCAGAACTCAGAAATCACAACTCAGTATTCAGAACCCAGAATTCATAACCCAGAATTCTCACCTTAGAATTCTGAACTCAGAATTCAAACTCGAATATCAGAACTGGGAAATGAGTATTTGGAACTCAGACTACGGACTTCATAACTTAGAATTCAGAACAAAGAACTCAGTTCTCAGCACTCAGAAATCAGAACTCAGAACTCAGAATTCACACCTTAGAATTCGGAACTCAGAATCCTAAGTCAGAATTCAAAACTTGGAAATCAGAATTTGGAACTCAGAATACGGAATTCAGAACACAGAACTCAGAATTCAGAACTCAGTTCTCAGAACTCAGAACACAGTGTGGAGTACTCATGATTCAGAACTCAGAATTCACACCTTAGAATTCGGAACTCAGAATTCAGAACACACAATTCAGAACTCAAAACGCAGAAATCAGAACTGTAACTCAGAATTGTGAAATCAGAACTCAGAATTCAGAACGCAATGGAGAACTTTGAAGTCAGAATTCAGAATCAATGACTCAGGGTACGTAACTCAGAATCCACGACTCAGAAATCAGAACTGAGATACAGATCTCAGAATTCAAAATTCAGAATTCAGAAGTCCGAATTCAGAACCGGAACACAGAATTCGGAACTCAGAACTTAACATTCAGTACTCAGAATTCAGAACTCAGAAATCTCAACTCTGAATTCTGGTCACAGAATTCACAACTCTGAAATCAGAATACAGACTGTAGAATTTAGAACTCCGAACTCAGAGCTAAGAGCTAAGAGTTGAGAATTCATAACTCAGTATTCAGAACTGAGAAATGAGAACTCAGAACTCAGATGTCACAGCTAAGAATTCAGAACTCAGTTATCAGAACTCACTTATCAGAACTCAGAACACAAAATTCCGGACTCAGTAGTCAGAACTAGAAACTGCGAACTCAGAATTTGTAACTCAGAATTCTGAACTCAGAACTCAGAATTCAGAACGCAATTGAAAAATTTGAACTCAGAACTCAGAATACAGTACTCAAGATTCAGACCTCAAAATTCAGAACTCGGCACTCATAAAAACATAATGCACAACAAAATCTCAAATCTCAGAATTCAAAACTCAGAAAATAGAACTAACAACTCAGAATTCAAACTCAGATCTCAGAGTGTAGCACTTGGGATTGAGAATTCATTCCTCAGAACTCAGAACTCAGAATTCAGAATTCAGAGTTCAGAACTCAGCATGACAACTCAGTATTCAGATCTCGCAGTTCAGCACACAGAATTGACAACTTAGAAATCAGAACACACAATACAGTGATCAGTATTCAGAGTTCAGCATGCAGACTCAAACTCACAATTCAGAACTCAGCACTCAGAACTCAGAATGCAGACCTCAGGAACCAGAACTCAGAGTTTACAACCCTGAACTCAGAATTCTCATTTCAGAACTGAAATTCATAACTCAGAACACAAGACTCAGATGTCAGAACTCAGAAGTCAGAACTCAAAACTCAGAACTCAGAACTCAGAACTCGATAGTTAGACTTCAGAAGATAGAACTCAGATATTCGGTCTCCTAACTCAGACAAAGAACTCAGAGTTGAAACTTCAGAACTCAGAAGTCACAATTCACCACACAGAATTCGTGACTAGGAATTCATAAATGAGACTCAGTTCTCAAAATTCACAAATCAGAATTCAGAAATCCGAATTCACAGCACAGGACACAGAATTCGGAACGCAGAATTCAGAACTCAAAATTCAGTACGCAGAATTCAGAACTCAGAACTCACAACTCTGAATTCTGATCTCAGAATCCACAACTCTGAATTCAGAATACAGGCTTCAGTTTAGAACTCCGAACTCAGATCTCAGAACTAAGAGTTGAGAATTCATAACTCAGAACTCAGAATTCAGAAATGATGACTCAGAACTTGGAATTCAGAACTCAGAAATCACAACTCAGTATTCAGAACCCAGAATTCATAACCCAGAATTCTCACCTTAGAATTCTGAACTCAGAATTCAAACTCGAATATCAGAACTGGGAAATGAGTATTTGGAACTCAGACTACGGACTTCATAACTTAGAATTCAGAACAAAGAACTCAGTTCTCAGCACTCAGAAATCAGAACTCAGAACTCAGAATTCACACCTTAGAATTCGGAACTCAGAACCCTAAGTCAGAATTCAAAACTTGGAAATCAGAATTTGGAACTCAGAATACGGAATTCAGAACACAGAACTCAGAATTCAGAACTCAGTTCTCAGAACTCAGAACACAGTGTGGAGTACTCATGATTCAGAACTCAGAATTCACACCTTAGAATTCGGAACTCAGAATTCAGAACACACAATTCAGAACTCAAAACGCAGAAATCAGAACTGTAACTCAGAATTGTGAAATCAGAACTCAGAATTCAGAACGCAATGGAGAACTTTGAAGTCAGAATTCAGAATCAATGACTCAGGGTACGTAACTCAGAATCCACGACTCAGAAATCAGAACTGAGATACAGATCTCAGAATTCAAAATTCAGAATTCAGAAGTCCGAATTCAGAACCGGAACACAGAATTCGGAACTCAGAACTTAACATTCAGTACTCAGAATTCAGAACTCAGAAATCTCAACTCTGAATTCTGGTCACAGAATTCACAACTCTGAAATCAGAATACAGACTGTAGAATTTAGAACTCCGAACTCAGAGCTAAGAGCTAAGAGTTGAGAATTCATAACTCAGTATTCAGAACTGAGAAATGAGAACTCAGAACTCAGATGTCACAGCTAAGAATTCAGAACTCAGTTATCAGAACTCACTTATCAGAACTCAGAACACAAAATTCCGGACTCAGTAGTCAGAACTAGAAACTGCGAACTCAGAATTTGTAACTCAGAATTCTGAACTCAGAACTCAGAATTCAGAACGCAATTGAAAAATTTGAACTCAGAACTCAGAATACAGTACTCAAGATTCAGACCTCAAAATTCAGAACTCGGCACTCATAAAAACATAATGCACAACAAAATCTCAAATCTCAGAATTCAAAACTCAGAAAATAGAACTAACAACTCAGAATTCAAACTCAGATCTCAGAGTGTAGCACTTGGGATTGAGAATTCATTCCTCAGAACTCAGAACTCAGAATTCAGAATTCAGAGTTCAGAACTCAGCATGACAACTCAGTATTCAGATCTCGCAGTTCAGCACACAGAATTGACAACTTAGAAATCAGAACACACAATACAGTGATCAGTATTCAGAGTTCAGCATGCAGACTCAAACTCACAATTCAGAACTCAGCACTCAGAACTCAGAATGCAGACCTCAGGAACCAGAACTCAGAGTTTACAACCCTGAACTCAGAATTCTCATTTCAGAACTGAAATTCATAACTCAGAACACAAGACTCAGATGTCAGAACTCAGAAGTCAGAACTCAAAACTCAGAACTCAGAACTCAGAACTCGATAGTTAGACTTCAGAATATAGAACTCAGATATTCGGTCTCCTAACTCAGACCAAGAACTCAGAGTTGAAACTTCAGAACTCAGAAGTCACAATTCACCACACAGAATTCGTGACTAGGAATTCATAAATGAGACTCAGTTCTCAAAATTCACAAATCAGAATTCAGAAATCCGAATTCAGAGCCCGGGACACAGAATTCGGAACACAGAATTCAGAACTCAAAATTCAGTACGCAGAATTCAGAACTCAGAACTCACAACTCTGAATTCTGATCTCAGAATCCACAACTCTGAATTCAGAATACAGGCTTCAGTTTAGAACTCCGAACTCAGATCTCAGAACTAAGAGTTGAGAATTCATAACTCAGAACTCAGAATTCAGAAATGATGACTCAGAACTTGGAATTCAGAACTCAGAAATCACAACTCAGTATTCAGAACCCAGAATTCATAACCCAGAATTCTCACCTTAGAATTCTGAACTCAGAATTCAAACTCGAATATCAGAACTGGGAAATGAGTATTTGGAACTCAGACTACGGACTTCATAACTTAGAATTCAGAACACAGAACTCAGTTCTCAGCACTCAGAAATCAGAACTCAGAACTCAGAATTCACACCTTAGAATTCGGAACTCAGAATCCTAAGTCAGAATTCAAAACTTGGAAATCAGAATTTGGAACTCAGAATACGGAATTCAGAACACAGAACTCAGAATTCAGAACTCAGTTCTCAGAACTCAGAACACAGTGTGGAGTACTCATGATTCAGAACTCAGAATTCACACCTTAGAATTCGGAACTCAGAATTCAGAACACACAATTCAGAACTCAAAACGCAGAAATCAGAACTGTAACTCAGGATTGTGAAATCAGAACTCAGAATTCAGAACGCAATGGAGAACTTTGAAGTCAGAATTCAGAATCAATGACTCAGGGTACGTAACTCAGAATCCACGACTCAGAAATCAGAACTGGATTACAGATCTCAGAATTCAAAATTCAGAATTCAGAAGTCCGAATTCAGAACCGGAACACAGAATTCGGAACTCAGAACTTAACATTCAGTACTCAGAATTCAGAACTCAGAAATCTCAACTCTGAATTCTGGTCACAGAATTCACAACTCTGAAATCAGAATACAGACTGTAGAATTTAGAACTCCGAACTCAGAGCTAAGAGCTAAGAGTTGAGAATTCATAACTCAGTATTCAGAACTGAGAAATGAGAACTCAGAACTCAGATGTCACAGCTAAGAATTCAGAACTCAGTTATCAGAACTCACTTATCAGAACTCAGAACACAAAATTCCGGACTCAGTAGTCAGAACTAGAAACTGCGAACTCAGAATTTGTAACTCAGAATTCTGAACTCAGAACTCAGAATTCAGAACGCAATTGAAAAATTTGAACTCAGAACTCAGAATACAGTACTCAAGATTCAGACCTCAAATTTCAGAACTCGGCACTCATAAAAACATAATGCACAACAAAATCTCAAATCTCAGAATTCAAAACTCAGAAAATAGAACTAACAACTCAGAATTCAAACTCAGATCTCAGAGTGTAGCACTTGGGATTGAGAATTCATTCCTCAGAACTCAGAACTCAGAATTCAGAATTCAGAGTTCAGAACTCAGCATGACAACTCAGTATTCAGATCTCGCAGTTCAGCACACAGAATTGACAACTTAGAAATCAGAACACACAATACAGTGATCAGTATTCAGAGTTCAGCATGCAGACTCAAACTCACAATTCAGAACTCAGCACTCAGAACTCAGAATGCAGACCTCAGGAACCAGAACTCAGAGTTTACAACCCTGAACTCAGAATTCTCATTTCAGAACTGAAATTCATAACTCAGAACACAAGACTCAGATGTCAGAACTCAGAAGTCAGAACTCAAAACTCAGAACTCAGAACTCAGAACTCGATAGTTAGACTTCAGAATATAGAACTCAGATATTCGGTCTCCTAACTCAGACCAAGAACTCAGAGTTGAAACTTCAGAACTCAGAAGTCACAATTCACCACACAGAATTCGTGACTAGGAATTCATAAATGAGACTCAGTTCTCAAAATTCACAAATCAGAATTCAGAAATCCGAATTCAGAGCCCGGGACACAGAATTCGGAACACAGAATTCAGAACTCAAAATTCAGTACGCAGAATTCAGAACTCAGAACTCACAACTCTGAATTCTGATCTCAGAATCCACAACTCTGAATTCAGAATACAGGCTTCAGTTTAGAACTCCGAACTCAGATCTCAGAACTAAGAGTTGAGAATTCATAACTCAGAACTCAGAATTCAGAAATGATGACTCAGAACTTGGAATTCAGAACTCAGAAATCACAACTCAGTATTCAGAACCCAGAATTCATAACCCAGAATTCTCACCTTAGAATTCTGAACTCAGAATTCAAACTCGAATATCAGAACTGGGAAATGAGTATTTGGAACTCAGACTACGGACTTCATAACTTAGAATTCAGAACACAGAACTCAGTTCTCAGCACTCAGAAATCAGAACTCAGAACTCAGAATTCACACCTTAGAATTCGGAACTCAGAATCCTAAGTCAGAATTCAAAACTTGGAAATCAGAATTTGGAACTCAGAATACGGAATTCAGAACACAGAACTCAGAATTCAGAACTCAGTTCTCAGAACTCAGAACACAGTGTGGAGTACTCATGATTCAGAACTCAGAATTCACACCTTAGAATTCGGAACTCAGAATTCAGAACACACAATTCAGAACTCAAAACGCAGAAATCAGAACTGTAACTCAGAATTGTGAAATCAGAACTCAGAATTCAGAACGCAATGGAGAACTTTGAAGTCAGAATTCAGAATCAATGACTCAGGGTACGTAACTCAGAATCCACGACTCAGAAATCAGAACTGGATTACAGATCTCAGAATTCAAAATTCAGAATTCAGAAGTCCGAATTCAGAACCGGAACACAGAATTCGGAACTCAGAACTTAACATTCAGTACTCAGAATTCAGAACTCAGAAATCTCAACTCTGAATTCTGGTCACAGAATTCACAACTCTGAAATCAGAATACAGACTGTAGAATTTAGAACTCCGAACTCAGAGCTAAGAGCTAAGAGTTGAGAATTCATAACTCAGTATTCAGAACTGAGAAATGAGAACTCAGAACTCAGATGTCACAGCTAAGAATTCAGAACTCAGTTATCAGAACTCACTTATCAGAACTCAGAACACAAAATTCCGGACTCAGTAGTCAGAACTAGAAACTGCGAACTCAGAATTTGTAACTCAGAATTCTGAACTCTGAACTCAGAATTCAGAACGCAATTGAAAAATTTGAACTCAGAACTCAGAATACAGTACTCAAGATTCAGACCTCACAATTCAGAACTCGGCACTCATAAAAACATAATGCACAACAAAATCTCAAATCTCAGAATTCAAAACTCAGAAAATAGAACTAACAACTCAGAATTCAAACTCAGATCTCAGAGTGTAGCACTTGGGGTTGAAATTCATTCCTCAGAACTCAGAACTCAGAATTCAGAATTCAGAGTTCAGAACTCAGCATGACAACTCAGTATTCAGATCTCGCAGTTCAGCACACAGAATTGACAACTTAGAAATCAGAACACACAATACAGTGATCAGTATTCAGAGTTCAGCATGCAGACTCAAACTCACAATTCAGAACTCAGCACTCAGAACTCAGAATGCAGACCTCAGGAACCAGAACTCAGAGTTTACAACCCTGAACTCAGAATTCTCATTTCAGAACTGAAATTCATATCTCAGAACACAAGACTCAGATGTCAGAACTCAGAAGTCAGAACTCAAAACTCAGAACTCAGAACTCAGAACTCGATAGTTAGACTTCAGAATATAGAACTCAGATATTCGGTCTCCTAACTCAGACAAAGAACTCAGAGTTGAAACTTCAGAACTCAGAAGTCACAATTCACCACACAGAATTCGTGACTAGGAATTCATAAATGAGACTCAGTTCTCAAAATTCACAAATCAGAATTCAGAAATCCGAATTCAGAGCCCGGGACACAGAATTCGGAACACAGAATTCAGAACTCAAAATTCAGTACGCAGAATTCAGAACTCAGAACTCACAACTCTGAATTCTGATCTCAGAATCCACAACTCTGAACTCAGAATACAGGCTTCAGTTTAGAACTCCGAACTCAGATCTCAGAACTAAGAGTTGAGAATTCATCACTCAGAACTCAGAATTCAGAAATGATGACTCAGAACTTGGAATTCAGAACTCAGAAATCACAACTCAGTATTCAGAACCCAGAATTCATAACCCAGAATTCTCACCTTAGAATTCTGAACTCAGAATTCAAACTCGAATATCAGAACTGGGAAATGAGTATTTGGAACTCAGACTACGGACTTCATAACTTAGAATTCAGAACAAAGAACTCAGTTCTCAGCACTCAGAAATCAGAACTCAGAACTCAGAATTCACACCTTAGAATTCGGAACTCAGAATCCTAAGTCAGAATTCAAAACTTGGAAATCAGAATTTGGAACTCAGAATACGGAATTCAGAACACAGAACTCAGAATTCAGAACTCAGTTCTCAGAACTCAGAACACAGTGTGGAGTACTCATGATTCAGAACTCAGAATTCACACCTTAGAATTCGGAACTCAGAATTCAGAACACACAATTCAGAACTCAAAACGCAGAAATCAGAACTGTAACTCAGAATTGTGAAATCAGAACTCAGAATTCAGAACGCAATGGAGAACTTTGAAGTCAGAATTCAGAATCAATGACTCAGGGTACGTAACTCAGAATCCACGACTCAGAAATCAGAACTGGATTACAGATCTCAGAATTCAAAATTCAGAATTCAGAAGTCCGAATTCAGAACCGGAACACAGAATTCGGAACTCAGAACTTAACATTCAGTACTCAGAATTCAGAACTCAGAAATCTCAACTCTGAATTCTGGTCACAGAATTCACAACTCTGAAATCAGAATACAGACTGTAGAATTTAGAACTCCGAACTCAGAGCTAAGAGCTAAGAGTTGAGAATTCATAACTCAGTATTCAGAACTGAGAAATGAGAACTCAGAACTCAGATGTCACAGCTAAGAATTCAGAACTCAGTTATCAGAACTCACTTATCAGAACTCAGAACACAAAATTCCGGACTCAGTAGTCAGAACTAGAAACTGCGAACTCAGAATTTGTAACTCAGAATTCTGAACTCTGAACTCAGAATTCAGAACGCAATTGAAAAATTTGAACTCAGAACTCAGAATACAGTACTCAAGATTCAGACCTCACAATTCAGAACTCGGCACTCATAAAAACATAATGCACAACAAAATCTCAAATCTCAGAATTCAAAACTCAGAGAATAGAACTAACAACTCAGAATTCAAACTCAGATCTCAGAGTGTAGCACTTGGGGTTGAAATTCATTCCTCAGAACTCAGAACTCAGAATTCAGAATTCAGAGTTCAGAACTCAGCATGACAACTCAGTATTCAGATCTCGCAGTTCAGCACACAGAATTGACAACTTAGAAATCAGAACACACAATACAGTGATCAGTATTCAGAGTTCAGCATGCAGACTCAAACTCACAATTCAGAACTCAGCACTCAGAACTCAGAATGCAGACCTCAGGAAACAGAACTCAGAGTTTACAACCCTGAACTCAGAATTCTCATTTCAGAACTGAAATTCATAACTCAGAACACAAGACTCAGATGTCAGAACTCAGAAGTCAGAACTCAAAACTCAGAACTCAGAACTCAGAACTCGATAGTTAGACTTCAGAATATAGAACTCAGATATTCGGTCTCCTAACTCAGACAAAGAACTCAGAGTTGAAACTTCAGAACTCAGAAGTCACAATTCACCACACAGAATTCGTGACTAGGAATTCATAAATGAGACTCAGTTCTCAAAATTCACAAATCAGAATTCAGAAATCCGAATTCAGAGCCCGGGACACAGAATTCGGAACACAGAATTCAGAACTCAAAATTCAGTACGCAGAATTCAGAACTCAGAACTCACAACTCTGAATTCTGATCTCAGAATCCACAACTCTGAATTCAGAATACAGGCTTCAGTTTAAAACTCCGAACTCAGATCTCAGAACTAAGAGTTGAGAATTCATCACTCAGAACTCAGAATTCAGAAATGATGACTCAGAACTTGGAATTCAGAACTCAGAAATCACAACTCAGTATTCAGAACCCAGAATTCATAACCCAGAATTCTCACCTTAGAATTCTGAACTCAGAATTCAAACTCGAATATCAGAACTGGGAAATGAGTATTTGGAACTCAGACTACGGACTTCATAACTTAGAATTCAGAACAAAGAACTCAGTTCTCAGCACTCAGAACTCAGAACTCAGAACTCAGAATTCACACCTTAGAATTCGGAACTCAGAATCCTAAGTCAGAATTCAAAACTTGGAAATCAGAATTTGGAACTCAGAATACGGAATTCAGAACACAGAACTCAGAATTCAGAACTCAGTTCTCAGAACTCAGAACACAGTGTGGAGTACTCATGATTCAGAACTCAGAATTCACACCTTAGAATTCGGAACTCAGAATTCAGAACACACAATTCAGAACTCAAAACGCAGAAATCAGAACTGTAACTCAGAATTGTGAAATCAGAACTCAGAATTCAGAACGCAATGGAGAACTTTGAAGTCAGAATTCAGAATCAATGACTCAGGGTACGTAACTCAGAATCCACGACTCAGAAATCAGAACTGGATTACAGATCTCAGAATTCAAAATTCAGAATTCAGAAGTCCGAATTCAGAACCGGAACACAGAATTCGGAACTCAGAACTTAACATTCAGTACTCAGAATTCAGAACTCAGAAATCTCAACTCTGAATTCTGGTCACAGAATTCACAACTCTGAAATCAGAATACAGACTGTAGAATTTAGAACTCCGAACTCAGAGCTAAGAGCTAAGAGTTGAGAATTCATAACTCAGTATTCAGAACTGAGAAATGAGAACTCAGAACTCAGATGTCACAGCTAAGAATTCAGAACTCAGTTATCAGAACTCACTTATCAGAACTCAGAACACAAAATTCCGGACTCAGTAGTCAGAACTAGAAACTGCGAACTCAGAATTTGTAACTCAGAATTCTGAACTCAGAACTCAGAATTCAGAACGCAATTGAAAAATTTGAACTCAGAACTCAGAATACAGTACTCAAGATTCAGACCTCAAATTTCAGAACTCGGCACTCATAAAAACATAATGCACAACAAAATCTCAAATCTCAGAATTCAAAACTCAGAAAATAGAACTAACAACTCAGAATTCAAACTCAGATCTCAGAGTGTAGCACTTGGGATTGAGAATTCATTCCTCAGAACTCAGAACTCAGAATTCAGAATTCAGAGTTCAGAACTCAGCATGACAACTCAGTATTCAGATCTCGCAGTTCAGCACACAGAATTGACAACTTAGAAATCAGAACACACAATACAGTGATCAGTATTCAGAGTTCAGCATGCAGACTCAAACTCACAATTCAGAACTCAGCACTCAGAACTCAGAATGCAGACCTCAGGAACCAGAACTCAGAGTTTACAACCCTGAACTCAGAATTCTCATTTCAGAACTGAAATTCATAACTCAGAACACAAGACTCAGATGTCAGAACTCAGAAGTCAGAACTCAAAACTCAGAACTCAGAACTCAGAACTCGATAGTTAGACTTCAGAATATAGAACTCAGATATTCGGTCTCCTAACTCAGACAAAGAACTCAGAGTTGAAACTTCAGAACTCAGAAGTCACAATTCACCACACAGAATTCGTGACTAGGAATTCATAAATGAGACTCAGTTCTCAAAATTCACAAATCAGAATTCAGAAATCCGAATTCAGAGCCCGGGACACAGAATTCGGAACTCAGAACTCATAATTCAGTACGCAGAATTCAGAACTCAGAACTCACAACTCTGAATTCTGATCTCAGAATCCACAACTCTGAATTCAGAATACAGGCTTCAGTTTAGAACTCCGAACTCAGATCTCAGAACTAAGAGTTGAGAATTCATCACTCAGAACTCAGAATTCAGAAATGATGACTCAGAACTTGGAATTCAGAACTCAGAAATCACAACTCAGTATTCAGAACCCAGAATTCATAACCCAGAATTCTCACCTTAGAATTCTGAACTCAGAATTCAAACTCGAATATCAGAACTGGGAAATGAGTATTTGGAACTCAGACTACGGACTTCATAACTTAGAATTCAGAACAAAGAACTCAGTTCTCAGCACTCAGAACTCAGAACTCAGAACTCAGAATTCACACCTTAGAATTCGGAACTCAGAATCCTAAGTCAGAATTCAAAACTTGGAAATCAGAATTTGGAACTCAGAATACGGAATTCAGAACACAGAACTCAGAATTCAGAACTCAGTTCTCAGAACTCAGAACACAGTGTGGAGTACTCATGATTCAGAACTCAGAATTCACACCTTAGAATTCGGAACTCAGAATTCAGAACACACAATTCAGAACTCAAAACGCAGAAATCAGAACTGTAACTCAGAATTGTGAAATCAGAACTCAGAATTCAGAACGCAATGGAGAACTTTGAAGTCAGAATTCAGAATCAATGACTCAGGGTACGTAACTCAGAATCCACGACTCAGAAATCAGAACTGGATTACAGATCTCAGAATTCAAAATTCAGAATTCAGAAGTCCGAATTCAGAACCGGAACACAGAATTCGGAACTCAGAACTTAACATTCAGTACTCAGAATTCAGAACTCAGAAATCTCAACTCTGAATTCTGGTCACAGAATTCACAACTCTGAAATCAGAATACAGACTGTAGAATTTAGAACTCCGAACTCAGAGCTAAGAGCTAAGAGTTGAGAATTCATAACTCAGTATTCAGAACTGAGAAATGAGAACTCAGAACTCAGATGTCACAGCTAAGAATTCAGAACTCAGTTATCAGAACTCACTTATCAGAACTCAGAACACAAAATTCCGGACTCAGTAGTCAGAACTAGAAACTGCGAACTCAGAATTTGTAACTCAGAATTCTGAACTCAGAACTCAGAATTCAGAACGCAATTGAAAAATTTGAACTCAGAACTCAGAATACAGTACTCAAGATTCAGACCTCACAATTCAGAACTCGGCACTCATAAAAACATAATGCACAACAAAATCTCAAATCTCAGAATTCAAAACTCAGAAAATAGAACTAACAACTCAGAATTCAAACTCAGATCTCAGAGTGTAGCACTTGGGGTTGAAATTCATTCCTCAGAACTCAGAACTCAGAATTCAGAATTCAGAGTTCAGAACTCAGCATGACAACTCAGTATTCAGATCTCTCAGTTCAGCACACAGAATTGACAACTTAGAAATCAGAACACACAATACAGTGATCAGTATTCAGAGTTCAGCATGCAGACTCAAACTCACAATTCAGAACTCAGCACTCAGAACTCAGAATGCAGACCTCAGGAACCAGAACTCAGAGTTTACAACCCTGAACTCAGAATTCTCATTTCAGAACTGAAATTCATAACTCAGAACACAAGACTCAGATGTCAGAACTCAGAAGTCAGAACTCAAAACTCAGAACTCAGAACTCAGAACTCGATAGTCAGACTTCAGAAGATAGAACTCAGATATTCGGTCTCCTAACTCAGACAAAGAACTCAGAGTTGAAACTTCAGAACTCAGAAGTCACAATTCACCACACAGAATTCGTGACTAGGAATTCATAAATGAGACTCAGTTCTCAAAATTCACAAATCAGAATTCAGAAATCCGAATTCAGAGCCCGGGACACAGAATTCGGAACACAGAATTCAGAACTCAAAATTCAGTACGCAGAATTCAGAACTCAGAACTCACAACTCTGAATTCTGATCTCAGAATCCACAACTCTGAATTCAGAATACAGGCTTCAGTTTAGAACTCCGAACTCAGATCTCAGAACTAAGAGTTGAGAATTCATAACTCAGAACTCAGAATTCAGAAATGATGAGTCAGAACTTGGAATTCAGAACTCAGAAATCACAACTCAGTATTCAGAACCCAGAATTCATAACCCAGAATTCTCACCTTAGAATTCTGAACTCAGAATTCAAACTCGAATATCAGAACTGGGAAATGAGTATTTGGAACTCAGACTACGGACTTCATAACTTAGAATTCAGAACAAAGAACTCAGTTCTCAGCACTCAGAAATCAGAACTCAGAACTCAGAATTCACACCTTAGAATTCGGAACTCAGAATCCTAAGTCAGAATTCAAAACTTGGAAATCAGAATTTGGAACTCAGAATACGGAATTCAGAACACAGAACTCAGAATTCAGAACTCAGTTCTCAGAACTCAGAACACAGTGTGGAGTACTCATGATTCAGAACTCAGAATTCACACCTTAGAATTCGGAACTCAGAATTCAGAACACACAATTCAGAACTCAAAACGCAGAAATCAGAACTGTAACTCAGGATTGTGAAATCAGAACTCAGAATTCAGAACGCAATGGAGAACTTTGAAGTCAGAATTCAGAATCAATGACTCAGGGTACGTAACTCAGAATCCACGACTCAGAAATCAGAACTGGATTACAGATCTCAGAATTCAAAATTCAGAATTCAGAAGTCCGAATTCAGAACCGGAACACAGAATTCGGAACTCAGAACTTAACATTCAGTACTCAGAATTCAGAACTCAGAAATCTCAACTCTGAATTCTGGTCACAGAATTCACAACTCTGAAATCAGAATACAGACTGTAGAATTTAGAACTCCGAACTCAGAGCTAAGAGCTAAGAGTTGAGAATTCATAACTCAGTATTCAGAACTGAGAAATGAGAACTCAGAACTCAGATGTCACAGCTAAGAATTCAGAACTCAGTTATCAGAACTCAGTTATCAGAACTCAGAACACAAAATTCCGGACTCAGTAGTCAGAACTAGAAACTGCGAACTCAGAATTTGTAACTCAGAACTCTGAACTCAGAACTCAGAATTCAGAACGCAATTGAAAAATTTGAACTCAGAACTCAGAATACAGTACTCAAGATTCAGACCTCAAAATTCAGAACTCGGCACTCATAAAAACATAATGCACAACAAAATCTCAAATCTCCGAATTCAAAACTCAGAAAATAGAACTAACAACTCAGAATTCAAACTCAGATCTCAGAGTGTAGCACTTGGGGTTGAAATTCATTCCTCAGAACTCAGAACTCAGAATTCAGAATTCAGAGTTCAGAACTCAGCATGACAACTCAGTATTCAGATCTCGCAGTTCAGCACACAGAATTGACAACTTAGAAATCAGAACACACAATACAGTGATCAGTATTCAGAGTTCAGCATGCAGACTCAAACTCACAATTCAGAACTCAGCACTCAGAACTCAGAATGCAGACCTCAGGAACCAGAACTCAGAGTTTACAACCCTGAACTCAGAATTCTCATTTCAGAACTGAAATTCATAACTCAGAACACAAGACTCAGATGTCAGAACTCAGAAGTCAGAACTCAAAACTCAGAACTCAGAACTCAGAACTCGATAGTTAGACTTCAGAAGATAGAACTCAGATATTCGGTCTCCTAACTCAGACAAAGAACTCAGAGTTGAAACTTCAGAACTCAGAAGTCACAATTCACCACACAGAATTCGTGACTAGGAATTCATAAATGAGACTCAGTTCTCAAAATTCACAAATCAGAATTCAGAAATCCGAATTCAGAGCCCGGGACACAGAATTCGGAACACAGAATTCAGAACTCAAAATTCAGTACGCAGAATTCAGAACTCAGAACTCACAACTCTGAATTCTGATCTCAGAATCCACAACTCTGAATTCAGAATACAGGCTTCAGTTTAGAACTCCGAACTCAGATCTCAGAACTAAGAGTTGAGAATTCATCACTCAGAACTCAGAATTCAGAAATGATGACTCAGAACTTGGAATTCAGAACTCAGAAATCACAACTCAGTATTCAGAACCCAGAATTCATAACCCAGAATTCTCACCTTAGAATTCTGAACTCAGAATTCAAACTCGAATATCAGAACTGGGAAATGAGTATTTGGAACTCAGACTACGGACTTCATAACTTAGAATTCAGAACAAAGAACTCAGTTCTCAGCACTCAGAAATCAGAACTCAGAACTCAGAATTCACACCTTAGAATTCGGAACTCAGAATCCTAAGTCAGAATTCAAAACTTGGAAATCAGAATTTGGAACTCAGAATACGGAATTCAGAACACAGAACTCAGAATTCAGAACTCAGTTCTCAGAACTCAGAACACAGTGTGGAGTACTCATGATTCAGAACTCAGAATTCACACCTTAGAATTCGGAACTCAGAATTCAGAACACACAATTCAGAACTCAAAACGCAGAAATCAGAACTGTAACTCAGAATTGTGAAATCAGAACTCAGAATTCAGAACGCAATGGAGAACTTTGAAGTCAGAATTCAGAATCAATGACTCAGGGTACGTAACTCAGAATCCACGACTCAGAAATCAGAACTGAGATACAGATCTCAGAATTCAAAATTCAGAACTCAGAAGTCCGAATTCAGAACCGGAACACAGAATTCGGAACTCAGAACTTAAGATTCAGTACTCAGAATTCAGAACTCAGAAATCTCAACTCTGAATTCTGGTCACAAAATTCACAACTCTGAAATCAGAATACAGACTGTAGAATTTAGAACTCCGAACTCAGAGCTAAGAGCTAAGAGTTGAGAATTCATAACTCAATATTCAGAACTGAGAAATGAGAACTCAGAACTCAGATGTCACAGCTAAGAATTCAGAACTCAGTTATCAGAACTCACTTATCAGAACTCAGAACACAAAATTCCGGACTCAGTAGTCAGAACTAGAAACTGCGAACTCAGAATTTGTAACTCAGAATTCTGAACTCTGAACTCAGAATTCAGAACGCAATTGAAAAATTTGAACTCAGAACTCAGAATACAGTACTCAAGATTCAGACCTCACAATTCAGAACTCGGCACTCATAAAAACATAATGCACAACAAAATCTCAAATCTCCGAATTCAAAACTCAGAAAATAGAACTAACAACTCAGAATTCAAACTCAGATCTCAGAGTGTAGCACTTGGGATTGAGAATTCATTCCTCAGAACTCAGAACTCAGAATTCAGAATTCAGAGTTCAGAACTCAGCATGACAACTCAGTATTCAGATCTCGCAGTTCAGCACACAGAATTGACAACTTAGAAATCAGAACACACAATACAGTGATCAGTATTCAGAGTTCAGCATGCAGACTCAAACTCACAATTCAGAACTCAGCACTCAGAACTCAGAATGCAGACCTCAGGAACCAGAACTCAGAGTTTACAACCCTGAACTCAGAATTCTCATTTCAGAACTGAAATTCATAACTCAGAACACAAGACTCAGATGTCAGAACTCAGAAGTCAGAACTCAAAACTCAGAACTCAGAACTCAGAACTCGATAGTTAGACTTCAGAAGATAGAACTCAGATATTCGGTCTCCTAACTCAGACAAAGAACTCAGAGTTGAAACTTCAGAACTCAGAAGTCACAATTCACCACACAGAATTCGTGACTAGGAATTCATAAATGAGACTCAGTTCTCAAAATTCACAAATCAGAATTCAGAAATCCGAATTCCGAGCCCGGGACACAGAATTCGGAACTCAGAACTCAAAATTCAGTACGCAGAATTCAGAACTCAGAACTCACAACTCTGAATTCTGATCTCAGAATCCACAACTCTGAATTCAGAATACAGGCTTCAGTTTAGAACTCCGAACTCAGATCTCAGAACTAAGAGTTGAGAATTCATCACTCAGAACTCAGAATTCAGAAATGATGACTCAGAACTTGGAATTCAGAACTCAGAAATCACAACTCAGTATTCAGAACCCAGAATTCATAACCCAGAATTCTCACCTTAGAATTCTGAACTCAGAATTCAAACTCGAATATCAGAACTGGGAAATGAGTATTTGGAACTCAGACTACGGACTTCATAACTTAGAATTCAGAACAAAGAACTCAGTTCTCAGCACTCAGAAATCAGAACTCAGAACTCAGAATTCACACCTTAGAATTCGGAACTCAGAATCCTAAGTCAGAATTCAAAACTTGGAAATCAGAATTTGGAACTCAGAATACGGAATTCAGAACACAGAACTCAGAATTCAGAACTCAGTTCTCAGAACTCAGAACACAGTGTGGAGTACTCATGATTCAGAACTCAGAATTCACACCTTAGAATTCGGAACTCAGAATTCAGAACACACAATTCAGAACTCAAAACGCAGAAATCAGAACTGTAACTCAGAATTGTGAAATCAGAACTCAGAATTCAGAACGCAATGGAGAACTTTGAAGTCAGAATTCAGAATCAATTACTCAGGGTACGTAACTCAGAATCCACGACTCAGAAATCAGAACTGGATTACAGATCTCAGAATTCAAAATTCAGAATTCAGAAGTCCGAATTCAGAACCGGAACACAGAATTCGGAACTCAGAACTTAACATTCAGTACTCAGAATTCAGAACTCAGAAATCTCAACTCTGAATTCTGGTCACAGAATTCACAACTCTGAAATCAGAATACAGACTGTAGAATTTAGAACTCCGAACTCAGAGCTAAGAGCTAAGAGTTGAGAATTCATAACTCAGTATTCAGAACTGAGAAATGAGAACTCAGAACTCAGATGTCACAGCTAAGAATTCAGAACTCAGTTATCAGAACTCACTTATCAGAACTCAGAACACAAAATTCCGGACTCAGTAGTCAGAACTAGAAACTGCGAACTCAGAATTTGTAACTCAGAATTCTGAACTCTGAACTCAGAATTCAGAACGCAATTGAAAAATTTGAACTCAGAACTCAGAATACAGTACTCAAGATTCAGACCTCAAAATTCAGAACTCGGCACTCATAAAAACATAATGCACAACAAAATCTCAAATCTCAGAATTCAAAACTCAGAAAATAGAACTAACAACTCAGAATTCAAACTCAGATCTCAGAGTGTAGCACTTGGGATTGAGAATTCATTCCTCAGAACTCAGAACTCAGAATTCAGAATTCAGAGTTCAGAACTCAGCATGACAACTCAGTATTCAGATCTCTCAGTTCAGCACACAGAATTGACAACTTAGAAATCAGAACACACAATACAGTGATCAGTATTCAGAGTTCAGCATGCAGACTCAAACTCACAATTCAGAACTCAGCACTCAGAACTCAGAATGCAGACCTCAGGAACCAGAACTCAGAGTTTACAACCCTGAACTCAGAATTCTCATTTCAGAACTGAAATTCATAACTCAGAACACAAGACTCAGATGTCAGAACTCAGAAGTCAGAACTCAAAACTCAGAACTCAGAACTCAGAACTCGATAGTTAGACTTCAGAAGATAGAACTCAGATATTCGGTCTCCTAACTCAGACAAAGAACTCAGAGTTGAAACTTCAGAACTCAGAAGTCACAATTCACCACACAGAATTCGTGACTAGGAATTCATAAATGAGACTCAGTTCTCAAAATTCACAAATCAGAATTCAGAAATCCGAATTCCGAGCCCGGGACACAGAATTCGGAACTCAGAACTCAAAATTCAGTACGCAGAATTCAGAACTCAGAACTCACAACTCTGAATTCTGATCTCAGAATCCACAACTCTGAATTCAGAATACAGGCTTCAGTTTAGAACTCCGAACTCAGATCTCAGAACTAAGAGTTGAGAATTCAGAACTCAGAACTCAGAATTCAGAAATGATGACTCAGAACTTGGAATTCAGAACTCAGAAATCACAACTCAGTATTCAGAACCCAGAATTCATAACCCAGAATTCTCACCTTAGAATTCTGAACTCAGAATTCAAACTCGAATATCAGAACTGGGAAATGAGTATTTGGAACTCAGACTACGGACTTCATAACTTAGAATTCAGAACAAAGAACTCAGTTCTCAGCACTCAGAAATCAGAACTCAGAACTCAGAATTCACACCTTAGAATTCGGAACTCAGAATCCTAAGTCAGAATTCAAAACTTGGAAATCAGAATTTGGAACTCAGAATACGGAATTCAGAACACAGAACTCAGAATTCAGAACTCAGTTCTCAGAACTCAGAACACAGTGTGGAGTACTCATGATTCAGAACTCAGAATTCACACCTTAGAATTCGGAACTCAGAATTCAGAACACACAATTCAGAACTCAAAACGCAGAAATCAGAACTGTAACTCAGAATTGTGAAATCAGAACTCAGAATTCAGAACGCAATGGAGAACTTTGAAGTCAGAATTCAGAATCAATGACTCAGGGTACGTAACTCAGAATCCACGACTCAGAAATCAGAACTGGATTACAGATCTCAGAATTCAAAATTCAGAATTCAGAAGTCCGAATTCAGAACCGGAACACAGAATTCGGAACTCAGAACTTAACATTCAGTACTCAGAATTCAGAACTCAGAAATCTCAACTCTGAATTCTGGTCACAGAATTCACAACTCTGAAATCAGAATACAGACTGTAGAATTTAGAACTCCGAACTCAGAGCTAAGAGCTAAGAGTTGAGAATTCATAACTCAGTATTCAGAACTGAGAAATGAGAACTCAGAACTCAGATGTCACAGCTAAGAATTCAGAACTCAGTTATCAGAACTCACTTATCAGAACTCAGAACACAAAATTCCGGACTCAGTAGTCAGAACTAGAAACTGCGAACTCAGAATTTGTAACTCAGAATTCTGAACTCTGAACTCAGAATTCAGAACGCAATTGAAAAATTTGAACTCAGAACTCAGAATACAGTACTCAAGATTCAGACCTCAAAATTCAGAACTCGGCACTCATAAAAACATAATGCACAACAAAATCTCAAATCTCCGAATTCAAAACTCAGAAAATAGAACTAACAACTCAGAATTCAAACTCAGATCTCAGAGTGTAGCACTTGGGATTGAGAATTCATTCCTCAGAACTCAGAACTCAGAATTCAGAATTCAGAGTTCAGAACTCAGCATGACAACTCAGTATTCAGATCTCGCAGTTCAGCACACAGAATTGACAACTTAGAAATCAGAACACACAATACAGTGATCAGTATTCAGAGTTCAGCATGCAGACTCAAACTCACAATTCAGAACTCAGCACTCAGAACTCAGAATGCAGACCTCAGGAACCAGAACTCAGAGTTTACAACCCTGAACTCAGAATTCTCATTTCAGAACTGAAATTCATAACTCAGAACACAAGACTCAGATGTCAGAACTCAGAAGTCAGAACTCAAAACTCAGAACTCAGAACTCAGAACTCGATAGTTAGACTTCAGAAGATAGAACTCAGATATTCGGTCTCCTAACTCAGACAAAGAACTCAGAGTTGAAACTTCAGAACTCAGAAGTCACAATTCACCACACAGAATTCGTGACTAGGAATTCATAAATGAGACTCAGTTCTCAAAATTCACAAATCAGAATTCAGAAATCCGAATTCCGAGCCCGGGACACAGAATTCGGAACTCAGAACTCAAAATTCAGTACGCAGAATTCAGAACTCAGAACTCACAACTCTGAATTCTGATCTCAGAATCCACAACTCTGAATTCAGAATACAGGCTTCAGTTTAGAACTCCGAACTCAGATCTCAGAACTAAGAGTTGAGAATTCAGAACTCAGAACTCAGAATTCAGAAATGATGACTCAGAACTTGGAATTCAGAACTCAGAAATCACAACTCAGTATTCAGAACCCAGAATTCATAACCCAGAATTCTCACCTTAGAATTCTGAACTCAGAATTCAAACTCGAATATCAGAACTGGGAAATGAGTATTTGGAACTCAGACTACGGACTTCATAACTTAGAATTCAGAACAAAGAACTCAGTTCTCAGCACTCAGAAATCAGAACTCAGAACTCAGAATTCACACCTTAGAATTCGGAACTCAGAATCCTAAGTCAGAATTCAAAACTTGGAAATCAGAATTTGGAACTCAGAATACGGAATTCAGAACACAGAACTCAGAATTCAGAACTCAGTTCTCAGAACTCAGAACACAGTGTGGAGTACTCATGATTCAGAACTCAGAATTCACACCTTAGAATTCGGAACTCAGAATTCAGAACACACAATTCAGAACTCAAAACGCAGAAATCAGAACTGTAACTCAGAATTGTGAAATCAGAACTCAGAATTCAGAACGCAATGGAGAACTTTGAAGTCAGAATTCAGAATCAATTACTCAGGGTACGTAACTCAGAATCCACGACTCAGAAATCAGAACTGGATTACAGATCTCAGAATTCAAAATTCAGAATTCAGAAGTCCGAATTCAGAACCGGAACACAGAATTCGGAACTCAGAACTTAACATTCAGTACTCAGAATTCAGAACTCAGAAATCTCAACTCTGAATTCTGGTCACAGAATTCACAACTCTGAAATCAGAATACAGACTGTAGAATTTAGAACTCCGAACTCAGAGCTAAGAGCTAAGAGTTGAGAATTCATAACTCAGTATTCAGAACTGAGAAATGAGAACTCAGAACTCAGATGTCACAGCTAAGAATTCAGAACTCAGTTATCAGAACTCACTTATCAGAACTCAGAACACAAAATTCCGGACTCAGTAGTCAGAACTAGAAACTGCGAACTCAGAATTTGTAACTCAGAATTCTGAACTCTGAACTCAGAATTCAGAACGCAATTGAAAAATTTGAACTCAGAACTCAGAATACAGTACTCAAGATTCAGACCTCAAAATTCAGAACTCGGCACTCATAAAAACATAATGCACAACAAAATCTCAAATCTCAGAATTCAAAACTCAGAAAATAGAACTAACAACTCAGAATTCAAACTCAGATCTCAGAGTGTAGCACTTGGGATTGAGAATTCATTCCTCAGAACTCAGAACTCAGAATTCAGAATTCAGAGTTCAGAACTCAGCATGACAACTCAGTATTCAGATCTCTCAGTTCAGCACACAGAATTGACAACTTAGAAATCAGAACACACAATACAGTGATCAGTATTCAGAGTTCAGC
Organism: Ochotona princeps; assembly: GCF_030435755.1. Lineage (NCBI taxonomy): Eukaryota > Metazoa > Chordata > Mammalia > Lagomorpha > Ochotonidae > Ochotona > Ochotona princeps. The sequence continues at coordinate 21,528 of NW_026700411.1, read as the reverse complement.
ATGCAGACTCAAACTCACAATTCAGAACTCAGCACTCAGAACTCAGAATGCAGACCTCAGGAACCAGAACTCAGAGTTTACAACCCTGAACTCAGAATTCTCATTTCAGAACTGAAATTCATAACTCAGAACACAAGACTCAGATGTCAGAACTCAGAAGTCAGAACTCAAAACTCAGAACTCAGAACTCAGAACTCGATAGTTAGACTTCAGAAGATAGAACTCAGATATTCGGTCTCCTAACTCAGACAAAGAACTCAGAGTTGAAACTTCAGAACTCAGAAGTCACAATTCACCACACAGAATTCGTGACTAGGAATTCATAAATGAGACTCAGTTCTCAAAATTCACAAATCAGAATTCAGAAATCCGAATTCCGAGCCCGGGACACAGAATTCGGAACTCAGAACTCAAAATTCAGTACGCAGAATTCAGAACTCAGAACTCACAACTCTGAATTCTGATCTCAGAATCCACAACTCTGAATTCAGAATACAGGCTTCAGTTTAGAACTCCGAACTCAGATCTCAGAACTAAGAGTTGAGAATTCAGAACTCAGAACTCAGAATTCAGAAATGATGACTCAGAACTTGGAATTCAGAACTCAGAAATCACAACTCAGTATTCAGAACCCAGAATTCATAACCCAGAATTCTCACCTTAGAATTCTGAACTCAGAATTCAAACTCGAATATCAGAACTGGGAAATGAGTATTTGGAACTCAGACTACGGACTTCATAACTTAGAATTCAGAACAAAGAACTCAGTTCTCAGCACTCAGAAATCAGAACTCAGAACTCAGAATTCACACCTTAGAATTCGGAACTCAGAATCCTAAGTCAGAATTCAAAACTTGGAAATCAGAATTTGGAACTCAGAATACGGAATTCAGAACACAGAACTCAGAATTCAGAACTCAGTTCTCAGAACTCAGAACACAGTGTGGAGTACTCATGATTCAGAACTCAGAATTCACACCTTAGAATTCGGAACTCAGAATTCAGAACACACAATTCAGAACTCAAAACGCAGAAATCAGAACTGTAACTCAGAATTGTGAAATCAGAACTCAGAATTCAGAACGCAATGGAGAACTTTGAAGTCAGAATTCAGAATCAATTACTCAGGGTACGTAACTCAGAATCCACGACTCAGAAATCAGAACTGGATTACAGATCTCAGAATTCAAAATTCAGAATTCAGAAGTCCGAATTCAGAACCGGAACACAGAATTCGGAACTCAGAACTTAACATTCAGTACTCAGAATTCAGAACTCAGAAATCTCAACTCTGAATTCTGGTCACAGAATTCACAACTCTGAAATCAGAATACAGACTGTAGAATTTAGAACTCCGAACTCAGAGCTAAGAGCTAAGAGTTGAGAATTCATAACTCAGTATTCAGAACTGAGAAATGAGAACTCAGAACTCAGATGTCACAGCTAAGAATTCAGAACTCAGTTATCAGAACTCACTTATCAGAACTCAGAACACAAAATTCCGGACTCAGTAGTCAGAACTAGAAACTGCGAACTCAGAATTTGTAACTCAGAATTCTGAACTCTGAACTCAGAATTCAGAACGCAATTGAAAAATTTGAACTCAGAACTCAGAATACAGTACTCAAGATTCAGACCTCAAAATTCAGAACTCGGCACTCATAAAAACATAATGCACAACAAAATCTCAAATCTCCGAATTCAAAACTCAGAAAATAGAACTAACAACTCAGAATTCAAACTCAGATCTCAGAGTGTAGCACTTGGGGTTGAAATTCATTCCTCAGAACTCAGAACTCAGAATTCAGAATTCAGAGTTCAGAACTCAGCATGACAACTCAGTATTCAGATCTCGCAGTTCAGCACACAGAATTGACAACTTAGAAATCAGAACACACAATACAGTGATCAGTATTCAGAGTTCAGCATGCAGACTCAAACTCACAATTCAGAACTCAGCACTCAGAACTCAGAATGCAGACCTCAGGAACCAGAACTCAGAGTTTACAACCCTGAACTCAGAATTCTCATTTCAGAACTGAAATTCATAACTCAGAACACAAGACTCAGATGTCAGAACTCAGAAGTCAGAACTCAAAACTCAGAACTCAGAACTCAGAACTCGATAGTTAGACTTCAGAAGATAGAACTCAGATATTCGGTCTCCTAACTCAGACAAAGAACTCAGAGTTGAAACTTCAGAACTCAGAAGTCACAATTCACCACACAGAATTCGTGACTAGGAATTCATAAATGAGACTCAGTTCTCAAAATTCACAAATCAGAATTCAGAAATCCGAATCAGAGCCCGGGACACAGAATTCGGAACTCAGAACTCAAAATTCAGTACGCAGAATTCAGAACTCAGAACTCACAACTCTGAATTCTGATCTCAGAATCCACAACTCTGAATTCAGAATACAGGCTTCAGTTTAGAACTCCGAACTCAGATCTCAGAACTAAGAGTTGAGAATTCAGAACTCAGAACTCAGAATTCAGAAATGATGACTCAGAACTTGGAATTCAGAACTCAGAAATCACAACTCAGTATTCAGAACCCAGAATTCATAACCCAGAATTCTCACCTTAGAATTCTGAACTCAGAATTCAAACTCGAATATCAGAACTGGGAAATGAGTATTTGGAACTCAGACTACGGACTTCATAACTTAGAATTCAGAACACAGAACTCAGTTCTCAGCACTCAGAACTCAGAACTCAGAACTCAGAATTCACACCTTAGAATTCGGAACTCAGAATCCTAAGTCAGAATTCAAAACTTGGAAATCAGAATTTGGAACTCAGAATACGGAATTCAGAACACAGAACTCAGAATTCAGAACTCAGTTCTCAGAACTCAGAACACAGTGTGGAGTACTCATGATTCAGAACTCAGAATTCACACCTTAGAATTCGGAACTCAGAATTCAGAACACACAATTCAGAACTCAAAACGCAGAAATCAGAACTGTAACTCAGAATTGTGAAATCAGAACTCAGAATTCAGAACGCAATGGAGAACTTTGACGTCAGAATTCAGAATCAATTACTCAGGGTACGTAACTCAGAATCCACGACTCAGAAATCAGAACTGAGATACAGATCTCAGAATTCAAAATTCAGAATTCAGAAGTCCGAATTCAGAACCGGAACACAGAATTCGGAACTCAGAACTTAACATTCAGTACTCAGAATTCAGAACTCAGAAATCTCAACTCTGAATTCTGGTCACAGAATTCACAACTCTGAAATCAGAATACAGACTGTAGAATTTAGAACTCCGAACTCAGAGCTAAGAGCTAAGAGTTGAGAATTCATAACTCAGTATTCAGAACTGAGAAATGAGAACTCAGAACTCAGATGTCACAGCTAAGAATTCAGAACTCAGTTATCAGAACTCACTTATCAGAACTCAGAACACAAAATTCCGGACTCAGTAGTCAGAACTAGAAACTGAGAACTCAGAATTTGTAACTCAGAATTCTGAACTCTGAACTCAAAATTCAGAACGCAATTGAAAAATTTGAACTCAGAACTCAGAATACAGTACTCAAGATTCAGACCTCAAAATTCAGAACTCGGCACTCATAAAAACATAATGCACAACAAAATCTCAAATCTCAGAATTCAAAACTCAGAAAATAGAACTAACAACTCAGAATTCAAACTCAGATCTCAGAGTGTAGCACTTGGGGTTGAAATTCATTCCTCAGAACTCAGAACTCAGAATTCAGAATTCAGAGTTCAGAACTCAGCATGACAACTCAGTATTCAGATCTCGCAGTTCAGCACACAGAATTGACAACTTAGAAATCAGAACACACAATACAGTGATCAGTATTCAGAGTTCAGCATGCAGACTCAAACTCACAATTCAGAACTCAGCACTCAGAACTCAGAATGCAGACCTCAGGAACCAGAACTCAGAGTTTACAACCCTGAACTCAGAATTCTCATTTCAGAACTGAAATTCATAACTCAGAACACAAGACTCAGATGTCAGAACTCAGAAGTCAGAACTCAAAACTCAGAACTCAGAACTCAGAACTCGATAGTTAGACTTCAGAAGATAGAACTCAGATATTCGGTCTCCTAACTCAGACAAAGAACTCAGAGTTGAAACTTCAGAACTCAGAAGTCACAATTCACCACACAGAATTCGTGACTAGGAATTCATAAATGAGACTCAGTTCTCAAAATTCACAAATCAGAATTCAGAAATCCGAATTCCGAGCCCGGGACACAGAATTCGGAACACAGAATTCAGAACTCAAAATTCAGTACGCAGAATTCAGAACTCAGAACTCACAACTCTGAATTCTGATCTCAGAATCCACAACTCTGAATTCAGAATACAGGCTTCAGTTTAGAACTCCGAACTCAGATCTCAGAACTAAGAGTTGAGAATTCATAACTCAGAACTCAGAATTCAGAAATGATGACTCAGAACTTGGAATTCAGAACTCAGAAATCACAACTCAGTATTCAGAACCCAGAATTCATAACCCAGAATTCTCACCTTAGAATTCTGAACTCAGAATTCAAACTCGAATATCAGAACTGGGAAATGAGTATTTGGAACTCAGACTACGGACTTCATAACTTAGAATTCAGAACAAAGAACTCAGTTCTCAGCACTCAGAAATCAGAACTCAGAACTCAGAATTCACACCTTAGAATTCGGAACTCAGAATCCTAAGTCAGAATTCAAAACTTGGAAATCAGAATTTGGAACTCAGAATACGGAATTCAGAACACAGAACTCAGAATTCAGAACTCAGTTCTCAGAACTCAGAACACAGTGTGGAGTACTCATGATTCAGAACTCAGAATTCACACCTTAGAATTCAGAACTCAGAATTCAGAACACACAATTCAGAACTCAAAACGCAGAAATCAGAACTGTAACTCAGAATTGTGAAATCAGAACTCAGAATTCAGAACGCAATGGAGAACTTTGAAGTCAGAATTCAGAATCAATGACTCAGGGTACGTAACTCAGAATCCACGACTCAGAAATCAGAACTGGATTACAGATCTCAGAATTCAAAATTCAGAATTCAGAAGTCCGAATTCAGAACCGGAACACAGAATTCGGAACTCAGAACTTAACATTCAGTACTCAGAATTCAGAACTCAGAAATCTCAACTCTGAATTCTGGTCACAGAATTCACAACTCTGAAATCAGAATACAGACTGTAGAATTTAGAACTCCGAACTCAAAGCTAAGAGCTAAGAGTTGAGAATTCATAACTCAGTATTCAGAACTGAGAAATGAGAACTCAGAACTCAGATGTCACAGCTAAGAATTCAGAACTCAGTTATCAGAACTCACTTATCAGAACTCAGAACACAAAATTCCGGACTCAGTAGTCAGAACTAGAAACTGCGAACTCAGAATTTGTAACTCAGAATTCTGAACTCTGAACTCAGAATTCAGAACGCAATTGAAAAATTTGAACTCAGAACTCAGAATACAGTACTCAAGATTCAGACCTCAAAATTCAGAACTCGGCACTCATAAAAACATAATGCACAACAAAATCTCAAATCTCCGAATTCAAAACTCAGAAAATAGAACTAACAACTCAGAATTCAAACTCAGATCTCAGAGTGTAGCACTTTGGATTGAGAATTCATTCCTCAGAACTCAGAACTCAGAATTCAGAATTCAGAGTTCAGAACTCAGCATGACAACTCAGTATTCAGATCTCTCAGTTCAGCACACAGAATTGACAACTTAAAAATCAGAACACACAATACAGTGATCAGTATTCAGAGTTCAGCATGCAGACTCAAACTCACAATTCAGAACTCAGCACTCAGAACTCAGAATGCAGACCTCAGGAACCAGAACTCAGAGTTTACAACCCTGAACTCAGAATTCGCATTTCAGAACTGAAATTCATAACTCAGAACACAAGACTCAGATGTCAGAACTCAGAAGTCAGAACTCAAAACTCAGAACTCAGAACTCAGAACTCGATAGTTAGACTTCAGAAGATAGAACTCAGATATTCGGTCTCCTAACTCAGACAAAGAACTCAGAGTTGAAACTTCAGAACTCAGAAGTCACAATTCACCACACAGAATTCGTGACTAGGAATTCATAAATGAGACTCAGTTCTCAAAATTCACAAATCAGAATTCAGAAATCCGAATTCAGAGCCCGGGACACAGAATTCGGAACACAGAATTCAGAACTCAAAATTCAGTACGCAGAATTCAGAACTCAGAACTCACAACTCTGAATTCTGATCTCAGAATCCACAACTCTGAATTCAGAATACAGGCTTCAGTTTAGAACTCCGAACTCAGATCTCAGAACTAAGAGTTGAGAATTCATAACTCAGAACTCAGAATTCAGAAATGATGACTCAGAACTTGGAATTCAGAACTCAGAAATCACAACTCAGTATTCAGAACCCAGAATTCATAACCCAGAATTCTCACCTTAGAATTCTGAACTCAGAATTCAAACTCGAATATCAGAACTGGGAAATGAGTATTTGGAACTCAGACTACGGACTTCATAACTTAGAATTCAGAACAAAGAACTCAGTTCTCAGCACTCAGAAATCAGAACTCAGAACTCAGAATTCACACCTTAGAATTCGGAACTCAGAATCCTAAGTCAGAATTCAAAACTTGGAAATCAGAATTTGGAACTCAGAATACGGAATTCAGAACACAGAACTCAGAATTCAGAACTCAGTTCTCAGAACTCAGAACACAGTGTGGAGTACTCATGATTCAGAACTCAGAATTCACACCTTAGAATTCGGAACTCAGAATTCAGAACACACAATTCAGAACTCAAAACGCAGAAATCAGAACTGTAACTCAGAATTGTGAAATCAGAACTCAGAATTCAGAACGCAATGGAGAACTTTGACGTCAGAATTCAGAATCAATTACTCAGGGTACGTAACTCAGAATCCACGACTCAGAAATCAGAACTGAGATACAGATCTCAGAATTCAAAATTCAGAATTCAGAAGTCCGAATTCAGAACCGGAACACAGAATTCGGAACTCAGAACTTAACATTCAGTACTCAGAATTCAGAACTCAGAAATCTCAACTCTGAATTCTGGTCACAGAATTCACAACTCTGAAATCAGAATACAGACTGTAGAATTTAGAACTCCGAACTCAGAGCTAAGAGCTAAGAGTTGAGAATTCATAACTCAGTATTCAGAACTGAGAAATGAGAACTCAGAACTCAGATGTCACAGCTAAGAATTCAGAACTCAGTTATCAGAACTCACTTATCAGAACTCAGAACACAAAATTCCGGACTCAGTAGTCAGAACTAGAAACTGCGAACTCAGAATTTGTAACTCAGAATTCTGAACTCTGAACTCAGAATTCAGAACGCAATTGAAAAATTTGAACTCAGAACTCAGAATACAGTACTCAAGATTCAGACCTCAAAATTCAGAACTCGGCACTCATAAAAACATAATGCACAACAAAATCTCAAATCTCCGAATTCAAAACTCAGAAAATAGAACTAACAACTCAGAATTCAAACTCAGATCTCAGAGTGTAGCACTTGGGGTTGAAATTCATTCCTCAGAACTCAGAACTCAGAATTCAGAATTCAGAGTTCAGAACTCAGCATGACAACTCAGTATTCAGATCTCGCAGTTCAGCACACAGAATTGACAACTTAGAAATCAGAACACACAATACAGTGATCAGTATTCAGAGTTCAGCATGCAGACTCAAACTCACAATTCAGAACTCAGCACTCAGAACTCAGAATGCAGACCTCAGGAACCAGAACTCAGAGTTTACAACCCTGAACTCAGAATTCTCATTTCAGAACTGAAATTCATAACTCAGAACACAAGACTCAGATGTCAGAACTCAGAAGTCAGAACTCAAAACTCAGAACTCAGAACTCAGAACTCGATAGTTAGACTTCAGAAGATAGAACTCAGATATTCGGTCTCCTAACTCAGACAAAGAACTCAGAGTTGAAACTTCAGAACTCAGAAGTCACAATTCACCACACAGAATTCGTGACTAGGAATTCATAAATGAGACTCAGTTCTCAAAATTCACAAATCAGAATTCAGAAATCCGAATCAGAGCCCGGGACACAGAATTCGGAACTCAGAACTCAAAATTCAGTACGCAGAATTCAGAACTCAGAACTCACAACTCTGAATTCTGATCTCAGAATCCACAACTCTGAATTCAGAATACAGGCTTCAGTTTAGAACTCCGAACTCAGATCTCAGAACTAAGAGTTGAGAATTCATAACTCAGAACTCAGAATTCAGAAATGATGACTCAGAACTTGGAATTCAGAACTCAGAAATCACAACTCAGTATTCAGAACCCAGAATTCATAACCCAGAATTCTCACCTTAGAATTCTGAACTCAGAATTCAAACTCGAATATCAGAACTGGGAAATGAGTATTTGGAACTCAGACTACGGACTTCATAACTTAGAATTCAGAACACAGAACTCAGTTCTCAGCACTCAGAACTCAGAACTCAGAACTCAGAATTCACACCTTAGAATTCGGAACTCAGAATCCTAAGTCAGAATTCAAAACTTGGAAATCAGAATTTGGAACTCAGAATACGGAATTCAGAACACAGAACTCAGAATTCAGAACTCAGTTCTCAGAACTCAGAACACAGTGTGGAGTACTCATGATTCAGAACTCAGAATTCACACCTTAGAATTCGGAACTCAGAATTCAGAACACACAATTCAGAACTCAAAACGCAGAAATCAGAACTGTAACTCAGAATTGTGAAATCAGAACTCAGAATTCAGAACGCAATGGAGAACTTTGACGTCAGAATTCAGAATCAATTACTCAGGGTACGTAACTCAGAATCCACGACTCAGAAATCAGAACTGAGATACAGATCTCAGAATTCAAAATTCAGAATTCAGAAGTCCGAATTCAGAACCGGAACACAGAATTCGGAACTCAGAACTTAACATTCAGTACTCAGAATTCAGAACTCAGAAATCTCAACTCTGAATTCTGGTCACAGAATTCACAACTCTGAAATCAGAATACAGACTGTAGAATTTAGAACTCCGAACTCAGAGCTAAGAGCTAAGAGTTGAGAATTCATAACTCAGTATTCAGAACTGAGAAATGAGAACTCAGAACTCAGATGTCACAGCTAAGAATTCAGAACTCAGTTATCAGAACTCACTTATCAGAACTCAGAACACAAAATTCCGGACTCAGTAGTCAGAACTAGAAACTGCGAACTCAGAATTTGTAACTCAGAATTCTGAACTCTGAACTCAGAATTCAGAACGCAATTGAAAAATTTGAACTCAGAACTCAGAATACAGTACTCAAGATTCAGACCTCAAAATTCAGAACTCGGCACTCATAAAAACATAATGCACAACAAAATCTCAAATCTCAGAATTCAAAACTCAGAAAATAGAACTAACAACTCAGAATTCAAACTCAGATCTCAGAGTGTAGCACTTGGGGTTGAAATTCATTCCTCAGAACTCAGAACTCAGAATTCAGAATTCAGAGTTCAGAACTCAGCATGACAACTCAGTATTCAGATCTCGCAGTTCAGCACACAGAATTGACAACTTAGAAATCAGAACACACAATACAGTGATCAGTATTCAGAGTTCAGCATGCAGACTCAAACTCACAATTCAGAACTCAGCACTCAGAACTCAGAATGCAGACCTCAGGAACCAGAACTCAGAGTTTACAACCCTGAACTCAGAATTCTCATTTCAGAACTGAAATTCATAACTCAGAACACAAGACTCAGATGTCAGAACTCAGAAGTCAGAACTCAAAACTCAGAACTCAGAACTCAGAACTCGATAGTTAGACTTCAGAATATAGAACTCAGATATTCGGTCTCCTAACTCAGACAAAGAACTCAGAGTTGAAACTTCAGAACTCAGAAGTCACAATTCACCACACAGAATTCGTGACTAGGAATTCATAAATGAGACTCAGTTCTCAAAATTCACAAATCAGAATTCAGAAATCCGAATTCAGAGCCCGGGACACAGAATTCGGAACACAGAATTCAGAACTCAAAATTCAGTACGCAGAATTCAGAACTCAGAACTCACAACTCTGAATTCTGATCTCAGAATCCACAACTCTGAATTCAGAATACAGGCTTCAGTTTAGAACTCCGAACTCAGATCTCAGAACTAAGAGTTGAGAATTCATAACTCAGAACTCAGAATTCAGAAATGATGACTCAGAACTTGGAATTCAGAACTCAGAAATCACAACTCAGTATTCAGAACCCAGAATTCATAACCCAGAATTCTCACCTTAGAATTCTGAACTCAGAATTCAAACTCGAATATCAGAACTGGGAAATGAGTATTTGGAACTCAGACTACGGACTTCATAACTTAGAATTCAGAACAAAGAACTCAGTTCTCAGCACTCAGAAATCAGAACTCAGAACTCAGAATTCACACCTTAGAATTCGGAACTCAGAATCCTAAGTCAGAATTCAAAACTTGGAAATCAGAATTTGGAACTCAGAATACGGAATTCAGAACACAGAACTCAGAATTCAGAACTCAGTTCTCAGAACTCAGAACACAGTGTGGAGTACTCATGATTCAGAACTCAGAATTCACACCTTAGAATTCGGAACTCAGAATTCAGAACACACAATTCAGAACTCAAAACGCAGAAATCAGAACTGTAACTCAGAATTGTGAAATCAGAACTCAGAATTCAGAACGCAATGGAGAACTTTGAAGTCAGAATTCAGAATCAATTACTCAGGGTACGTAACTCAGAATCCACGACTCAGAAATCAGAACTGGATTACAGATCTCAGAATTCAAAATTCAGAATTCAGAAGTCCGAATTCAGAACCGGAACACAGAATTCGGAACTCAGAACTTAACATTCAGTACTCAGAATTCAGAACTCAGAAATCTCAACTCTGAATTCTGGTCACAGAATTCACAACTCTGAAATCAGAATACAGACTGTAGAATTTAGAACTCCGAACTCAAAGCTAAGAGCTAAGAGTTGAGAATTCATAACTCAGTATTCAGAACTGAGAAATGAGAACTCAGAACTCAGATGTCACAGCTAAGAATTCAGAACTCAGTTATCAGAACTCACTTATCAGAACTCAGAACACAAAATTCCGGACTCAGTAGTCAGAACTAGAAACTGCGAACTCAGAATTTGTAACTCAGAATTCTGAACTCTGAACTCAGAATTCAGAACGCAATTGAAAAATTTGAACTCAGAACTCAGAATACAGTACTCAAGATTCAGACCTCAAAATTCAGAACTCGGCACTCATAAAAACATAATGCACAACAAAATCTCAAATCTCCGAATTCAAAACTCAGAAAATAGAACTAACAACTCAGAATTCAAACTCAGATCTCAGAGTGTAGCACTTGGGATTGAGAATTCATTCCTCAGAACTCAGAACTCAGAATTCAGAATTCAGAGTTCAGAACTCAGCATGACAACTCAGTATTCAGATCTCTCAGTTCAGCACACAGAATTGACAACTTAGAAATCAGAACACACAATACAGTGATCAGTATTCAGAGTTCAGCATGCAGACTCAAACTCACAATTCAGAACTCAGCACTCAGAACTCAGAATGCAGACCTCAGGAACCAGAACTCAGAGTTTACAACCCTGAACTCAGAATTCTCATTTCAGAACTGAAATTCATAACTCAGAACACAAGACTCAGATGTCAGAACTCAGAAGTCAGAACTCAAAACTCAGAACTCAGAACTCAGAACTCGATAGTTAGACTTCAGAAGATAGAACTCAGATATTCGGTCTCCTAACTCAGACAAAGAACTCAGAGTTGAAACTTCAGAACTCAGAAGTCACAATTCACCACACAGAATTCGTGACTAGGAATTCATAAATGAGACTCAGTTCTCAAAATTCACAAATCAGAATTCAGAAATCCGAATTCCGAGCCCGGGACACAGAATTCGGAACTCAGAACTCAAAATTCAGTACGCAGAATTCAGAACTCAGAACTCACAACTCTGAATTCTGATCTCAGAATCCACAACTCTGAATTCAGAATACAGGCTTCAGTTTAGAACTCCGAACTCAGATCTCAGAACTAAGAGTTGAGAATTCAGAACTCAGAACTCAGAATTCAGAAATGATGACTCAGAACTTGGAATTCAGAACTCAGAAATCACAACTCAGTATTCAGAACCCAGAATTCATAACCCAGAATTCTCACCTTAGAATTCTGAACTCAGAATTCAAACTCGAATATCAGAACTGGGAAATGAGTATTTGGAACTCAGACTACGGACTTCATAACTTAGAATTCAGAACAAAGAACTCAGTTCTCAGCACTCAGAAATCAGAACTCAGAACTCAGAATTCACACCTTAGAATTCGGAACTCAGAATCCTAAGTCAGAATTCAAAACTTGGAAATCAGAATTTGGAACTCAGAATACGGAATTCAGAACACAGAACTCAGAATTCAGAACTCAGTTCTCAGAACTCAGAACACAGTGTGGAGTACTCATGATTCAGAACTCAGAATTCACACCTTAGAATTCGGAACTCAGAATTCAGAACACACAATTCAGAACTCAAAACGCAGAAATCAGAACTGTAACTCAGAATTGTGAAATCAGAACTCAGAATTCAGAACGCAATGGAGAACTTTGAAGTCAGAATTCAGAATCAATTACTCAGGGTACGTAACTCAGAATCCACGACTCAGAAATCAGAACTGGATTACAGATCTCAGAATTCAAAATTCAGAATTCAGAAGTCCGAATTCAGAACCGGAACACAGAATTCGGAACTCAGAACTTAACATTCAGTACTCAGAATTCAGAACTCAGAAATCTCAACTCTGAATTCTGGTCACAGAATTCACAACTCTGAAATCAGAATACAGACTGTAGAATTTAGAACTCCGAACTCAGAGCTAAGAGCTAAGAGTTGAGAATTCATAACTCAGTATTCAGAACTGAGAAATGAGAACTCAGAACTCAGATGTCACAGCTAAGAATTCAGAACTCAGTTATCAGAACTCACTTATCAGAACTCAGAACACAAAATTCCGGACTCAGTAGTCAGAACTAGAAACTGCGAACTCAGAATTTGTAACTCAGAATTCTGAACTCTGAACTCAGAATTCAGAACGCAATTGAAAAATTTGAACTCAGAACTCAGAATACAGTACTCAAGATTCAGACCTCAAAATTCAGAACTCGGCACTCATAAAAACATAATGCACAACAAAATCTCAAATCTCCGAATTCAAAACTCAGAAAATAGAACTAACAACTCAGAATTCAAACTCAGATCTCAGAGTGTAGCACTTGGGGTTGAAATTCATTCCTCAGAACTCAGAACTCAGAATTCAGAATTCAGAGTTCAGAACTCAGCATGACAACTCAGTATTCAGATCTCGCAGTTCAGCACACAGAATTGACAACTTAGAAATCAGAACACACAATACAGTGATCAGTATTCAGAGTTCAGCATGCAGACTCAAACTCACAATTCAGAACTCAGCACTCAGAACTCAGAATGCAGACCTCAGGAACCAGAACTCAGAGTTTACAACCCTGAACTCAGAATTCTCATTTCAGAACTGAAATTCATAACTCAGAACACAAGACTCAGATGTCAGAACTCAGAAGTCAGAACTCAAAACTCAGAACTCAGAACTCAGAACTCGATAGTTAGACTTCAGAAGATAGAACTCAGATATTCGGTCTCCTAACTCAGACAAAGAACTCAGAGTTGAAACTTCAGAACTCAGAAGTCACAATTCACCACACAGAATTCGTGACTAGGAATTCATAAATGAGACTCAGTTCTCAAAATTCACAAATCAGAATTCAGAAATCCGAATCAGAGCCCGGGACACAGAATTCGGAACTCAGAACTCAAAATTCAGTACGCAGAATTCAGAACTCAGAACTCACAACTCTGAATTCTGATCTCAGAATCCACAACTCTGAATTCAGAATACAGGCTTCAGTTTAGAACTCCGAACTCAGATCTCAGAACTAAGAGTTGAGAATTCAGAACTCAGAACTCAGAATTCAGAAATGATGACTCAGAACTTGGAATTCAGAACTCAGAAATCACAACTCAGTATTCAGAACCCAGAATTCATAACCCAGAATTCTCACCTTAGAATTCTGAACTCAGAATTCAAACTCGAATATCAGAACTGGGAAATGAGTATTTGGAACTCAGACTACGGACTTCATAACTTAGAATTCAGAACACAGAACTCAGTTCTCAGCACTCAGAACTCAGAACTCAGAACTCAGAATTCACACCTTAGAATTCGGAACTCAGAATCCTAAGTCAGAATTCAAAACTTGGAAATCAGAATTTGGAACTCAGAATACGGAATTCAGAACACAGAACTCAGAATTCAGAACTCAGTTCTCAGAACTCAGAACACAGTGTGGAGTACTCATGATTCAGAACTCAGAATTCACACCTTAGAATTCGGAACTCAGAATTCAGAACACACAATTCAGAACTCAAAACGCAGAAATCAGAACTGTAACTCAGAATTGTGAAATCAGAACTCAGAATTCAGAACGCAATGGAGAACTTTGACGTCAGAATTCAGAATCAATTACTCAGGGTACGTAACTCAGAATCCACGACTCAGAAATCAGAACTGAGATACAGATCTCAGAATTCAAAATTCAGAATTCAGAAGTCCGAATTCAGAACCGGAACACAGAATTCGGAACTCAGAACTTAACATTCAGTACTCAGAATTCAGAACTCAGAAATCTCAACTCTGAATTCTGGTCACAGAATTCACAACTCTGAAATCAGAATACAGACTGTAGAATTTAGAACTCCGAACTCAGAGCTAAGAGCTAAGAGTTGAGAATTCATAACTCAGTATTCAGAACTGAGAAATGAGAACTCAGAACTCAGATGTCACAGCTAAGAATTCAGAACTCAGTTATCAGAACTCACTTATCAGAACTCAGAACACAAAATTCCGGACTCAGTAGTCAGAACTAGAAACTGAGAACTCAGAATTTGTAACTCAGAATTCTGAACTCTGAACTCAGAATTCAGAACGCAATTGAAAAATTTGAACTCAGAACTCAGAATACAGTACTCAAGATTCAGACCTCAAAATTCAGAACTCGGCACTCATAAAAACATAATGCACAACAAAATCTCAAATCTCAGAATTCAAAACTCAGAAAATAGAACTAACAACTCAGAATTCAAACTCAGATCTCAGAGTGTAGCACTTGGGGTTGAAATTCATTCCTCAGAACTCAGAACTCAGAATTCAGAATTCAGAGTTCAGAACTCAGCATGACAACTCAGTATTCAGATCTCGCAGTTCAGCACACAGAATTGACAACTTAGAAATCAGAACACACAATACAGTGATCAGTATTCAGAGTTCAGCATGCAGACTCAAACTCACAATTCAGAACTCAGCACTCAGAACTCAGAATGCAGACCTCAGGAACCAGAACTCAGAGTTTACAACCCTGAACTCAGAATTCTCATTTCAGAACTGAAATTCATAACTCAGAACACAAGACTCAGATGTCAGAACTCAGAAGTCAGAACTCAAAACTCAGAACTCAGAACTCAGAACTCGATAGTTAGACTTCAGAAGATAGAACTCAGATATTCGGTCTCCTAACTCAGACAAAGAACTCAGAGTTGAAACTTCAGAACTCAGAAGTCACAATTCACCACACAGAATTCGTGACTAGGAATTCATAAATGAGACTCAGTTCTCAAAATTCACAAATCAGAATTCAGAAATCCGAATTCCGAGCCCGGGACACAGAATTCGGAACACAGAATTCAGAACTCAAAATTCAGTACGCAGAATTCAGAACTCAGAACTCACAACTCTGAATTCTGATCTCAGAATCCACAACTCTGAATTCAGAATACAGGCTTCAGTTTAGAACTCCGAACTCAGATCTCAGAACTAAGAGTTGAGAATTCATAACTCAGAACTCAGAATCAGAAATGATGACTCAGAACTTGGAATTCAGAACTCAGAAATCACAACTCAGTATTCAGAACCCAGAATTCATAACCCAGAATTCTCACCTTAGAATTCTGAACTCAGAATTCAAACTCGAATATCAGAACTGGGAAATGAGTATTTGGAACTCAGACTACGGACTTCATAACTTAGAATTCAGAACAAAGAACTCAGTTCTCAGCACTCAGAAATCAGAACTCAGAACTCAGAATTCACACCTTAGAATTCGGAACTCAGAATCCTAAGTCAGAATTCAAAACTTGGAAATCAGAATTTGGAACTCAGAATACGGAATTCAGAACACAGAACTCAGAATTCAGAACTCAGTTCTCAGAACTCAGAACACAGTGTGGAGTACTCATGATTCAGAACTCAGAATTCACACCTTAGAATTCAGAACTCAGAATTCAGAACACACAATTCAGAACTCAAAACGCAGAAATCAGAACTGTAACTCAGAATTGTGAAATCAGAACTCAGAATTCAGAACGCAATGGAGAACTTTGAAGTCAGAATTCAGAATCAATGACTCAGGGTACGTAACTCAGAATCCACGACTCAGAAATCAGAACTGGATTACAGATCTCAGAATTCAAAATCAGAATTCAGAAGTCCGAATTCAGAACCGGAACACAGAATTCGGAACTCAGAACTTAACATTCAGTACTCAGAATTCAGAACTCAGAAATCTCAACTCTGAATTCTGGTCACAGAATTCACAACTCTGAAATCAGAATACAGACTGTAGAATTTAGAACTCCGAACTCAAAGCTAAGAGCTAAGAGTTGAGAATTCATAACTCAGTATTCAGAACTGAGAATGAGAACTCAGAACTCAGATGTCACAGCTAAGAATTCAGAACTCAGTTATCAGAACTCACTTATCAGAACTCAGAACACAAAATTCCGGACTCAGTAGTCAGAACTAGAAACTGCGAACTCAGAATTTGTAACTCAGAATTCTGAACTCTGAACTCAGAATTCAGAACGCAATTGAAAAATTGAACTCAGAACTCAGAATACAGTACTCAAGATTCAGACCTCAAAATTCAGAACTCGGCACTCATAAAAACATAATGCACAACAAAATCTCAAATCTCCGAATTCAAAACTCAGAAAATAGAACTAACAACTCAGAATTCAAACTCAGATCTCAGAGTGTAGCACTTGGGATTGAGAATTCATTCCTCAGAACTCAGAACTCAGAATTCAGAATTCAGAGTTCAGAACTCAGCATGACAACTCAGTATTCAGATCTCTCAGTTCAGCACACAGAATTGACAACTTAGAAATCAGAACACACAATACAGTGATCAGTATTCAGAGTTCAGCATGCAGACTCAAACTCACAATTCAGAACTCAGCACTCAGAACTCAGAATGCAGACCTCAGGAACCAGAACTCAGAGTTTACAACCCTGAACTCAGAATTCTCATTTCAGAACTGAAATTCATAACTCAGAACACAAGACTCAGATGTCAGAACTCAGAAGTCAGAACTCAAAACTCAGAACTCAGAACTCAGAACTCGATAGTTAGACTTCAGAAGATAGAACTCAGATATTCGGTCTCCTAACTCAGACAAAGAACTCAGAGTTGAAACTTCAGAACTCAGAAGTCACAATTCACCACACAGAATTCGTGACTAGGAATTCATAAATGAGACTCAGTTCTCAAAATTCACAAATCAGAATTCAGAAATCCGAATCCGAGCCCGGGACACAGAATTCGAACACAGAATTCAGAACTCAAAATTCAGTACGCAGGAATTCAGAACTCAGAACTCACAACTCTGAATTCTGATCTCAGAATCCACAACTCTGAATTCAGAATACAGGCTTCAGTTTAGAACTCCGAACTCAGATCTCAGAACTAAGAGTTGAGAATTCATAACTCAGAACTCAGAATTCAGAAATGATGACTCAGAACTTGGAATTCAGAACTCAGAAATCACAACTCAGTATTCAGAACCCAGAATTCATAACCCAGAATTCTCACCTTAGAATTCTGAACTCAGAATTCAAACTCGAATATCAGAACTGGGAAATGAGTATTTGGAACTCAGACTACGGACTTCATAACTTAGAATTCAGAACAAAGAACTCAGTTCTCAGCACTCAGAAATCAGAACTCAGAACTCAGAATTCACACCTTAGAATTCGGAACTCAGAATCCTAAGTCAGAATTCAAAACTTGGAAATCAGAATTTGGAACTCAGAATACGGAATTCAGAACACAGAACTCAGAATTCAGAACTCAGTTCTCAGAACTCAGAACACAGTGTGGAGTACTCATGATTCAGAACTCAGAATTCACACCTTAGAATTCGGAACTCAGAATTCAGAACACACATTCAGAACTCAAACGCAGAAATCAGAACTGTAACTCAGAATTGTGAAATCAGAACTCAGAATTCAGAACGCAATGGAGAACTTTGACGTCAGAATTCAGAATCAATTACTCAGGGTACGTAACTCAGAATCCACGACTCAGAAATCAGAACTGAGATACAGATCTCAGAATTCAAATTCAGAATTCAGAAGTCCGAATTCAGAACCGGAACACAGAATTCGGAACTCAGAACTTAACATTCAGTACTCAGAATTCAGAACTCAGAAATCTCAACTCTGAATTCTGGTCACAGAATTCACAACTCTGAAATCAGAATACAGACTGTAGAATTTAGAACTCCGAACTCAGAGCTAAGAGCTAAGAGTTGAGAATTCATAACTCAGTATTCAGAACTGAGAAATGAGAACTCAGAACTCAGATGTCACAGCTAAGAATTCAGAACTCAGTTATCAGAACTCACTTATCAGAACTCAGAACACAAAATTCCGGACTCAGTAGTCAGAACTAGAAACTGCGAACTCAGAATTTGTAACTCAGAATTCTGAACTCTGAACTCAGAATTCAGAACGCAATTGAAAAATTTGAACTCAGAACTCAGAATACAGTACTCAAGATTCAGACCTCAAAATTCAGAACTCGGCACTCATAAAAACATAATGCACAACAAAATCTCAAATCTCCGAATTCAAAACTCAGAAAATAGAACTAACAAACTCAGAATTCAAACTCAGATCTCAGAGTGTAGCACTTGGGGTTGAAATTCATTCCTCAGAACTCAGAACTCAGAATTCAGAATTCAGAGTTCAGAACTCAGCATGACAACTCAGTATTCAGATCTCGCAGTTCAGCACACAGAATTGACAACTTAGAAATCAGAACACACAATACAGTGATCAGTATTCAGAGTTCAGCATGCAGACTCAAACTCACAATTCAGAACTCAGCACTCAGAACTCAGAATGCAGACCTCAGGAACCAGAACTCAGAGTTTACAACCCTGAACTCAGAATTCTCATTTCAGAACTGAAATTCATAAACTCAGAACACAAGACTCAGATGTCAGAACTCAGAAGTCAGAACTCAAAACTCAGAACTCAGAACTCAGAACTCGATAGTTAGACTTCAGAAGATAGAACTCAGATATTCGGTCTCCTAACTCAGACAAAGAACTCAGAGTTGAAACTTCAGAACTCAGAAGTCACAATTCACCACACAGAATTCGTGACTAGGAATTCATAAATGAGACTCAGTTCTCAAAATTCACAAATCAGAATTCAGAAATCCGAATTCCGAGCCCGGGACACAGAATTCGGAACACAGAATCAGAACTCAAAATTCAGTACGCAGAATTCAGAACTCAGAACTCACAACTCTGAATTCTGATCTCAGAATCCACAACTCTGAATTCAGAATACAGGCTTCAGTTTAGAACTCCGAACTCAGATCTCAGAACTAAGAGTTGAGAATTCATAACTCAGAACTCAGAATTCAGAAATGATGACTCAGAACTTGGAATTCAGAACTCAGAAATCACAACTCAGTATTCAGAACCCAGAATTCATAACCCAGAATTCTCACCTTAGAATTCTGAACTCAGAATTCAAACTCGAATATCAGAACTGGGAAATGAGTATTTGGAACTCAGACTACGGACTTCATAACTTAGAATTCAGAACAAAGAACTCAGTTCTCAGCACTCAGAAATCAGAACTCAGAACTCAGAATTCACACCTTAGAATTCGGAACTCAGAATCCTAAGTCAGAATTCAAACTTGGAAATCAGAATTTGGAACTCAGAATACGGAATTCAGAACACAGAACTCAGAATTCAGAACTCAGTTCTCAGAACTCAGAACACAGTGTGGAGTACTCTTGATTCAGAACTCAGAATTCACACCTTAGAATTCAGAACTCAGAATTCAGAACACACAATTCAGAACTCAAAACGCAGAAATCAGAACTGTAACTCAGAATTGTGAAATCAGAACTCAGAATTCAGAACGCAATGGAGAACTTTGAAGTCAGAATTCAGAATCAATGACTCAGGGTACGTAACTCAGAATCCACGACTCAGAAATCAGAACTGGATTACAGATCTCAGAATTCAAAATTCAGAATTCAGAAGTCCGAATTCAGAACCGGAACACAGAATTCGGAACTCAGAACTTAACATTCAGTACTCAGAATTCAGAACTCAGAAATCTCAACTCTGAATTCTGGTCACAGAATTCACAACTCTGAAATCAGAATACAGACTGTAGAATTTAGAACTCCGAACTCAAAGCTAAGAGCTAAGAGTTGAGAATTCATAACTCAGTATTCAGAACTGAGAAATGAGAACTCAGAACTCAGATGTCACAGCTAAGAATTCAGAACTCCAGTTATCAGAACTCACTTATCAGAACTCAGAACACAAAATTCCGGACTCAGTAGTCAGAACTAGAAACTGCGAACTCAGAATTTGTAACTCAGAATTCTGAACTCTGAACTCAGAATTCAGAACGCAATTGAAAAATTTGAACTCAGAACTCAGAATACAGTACTCAAGATTCAGACCTCAAAATTCAGAACTCGGCACTCATAAAAACATAATGCACAACAAATCTCAAATCTCCGAATTCAAAACTCAGAAAATAGAACTAACAACTCAGAATTCAAACTCAGATCTCAGAGTGTAGCACTTGGGATGAGAATTCATTCCTCAGAACTCAGAACTCAGAATTCAGATTCAGAGTTCAGAACTCAGCATGACAACTCAGTATTCAGATCTCTCAGTTCAGCACACAGAATTGACAACTTAGAAATCAGAACACACAATACAGTGATCAGTATTCAGAGTTCAGCATGCAGACTCAAACTCACAATTCAGAACTCAGCACTCAGAACTCAGAATGCAGACCTCAGGAACCAGAACTCAGAGTTTACAACCCTGAACTCAGAATTCGCATTTCAGAACTGAAATTCATAACTCAGAACACAAGACTCAGATGTCAGAACTCAGAAGTCAGAACTCAAAACTCAGAACTCAGAACTCAGAACTCGATAGTTAGACTTCAGAAGATAGAACTCAGATATTCGGTCTCCTAACTCAGACAAAGAACTCAGAGTTGAAACTTCAGAACTCAGAAGTCACAATTCACCA
>NW_026700410.1:0-37096 GCF_030435755.1 Ochotona princeps | reverse complement strand
GTTTCCTTGAGAGCTGCTTGGAAGCTTGATGGTGTGTGAAGTTAGTGAGCCAAATGGAGTTGTTCTCCCACAAGAACCACTCAGCTGATCCTTCTTCAATATGCGCTTCACCAACATGCAGTGTTTCCTTGATTGAATTAGCTCTCACACCAATATTTGCGTCTAGAGCCTTTGCATTGAGGGCTATCTGAAAACGGCTGTGGCGCTGAAGTTGCCTGTGAATGTGGAGTTGGTGGCATGTGAAACCCGCATGTGGAGCATTGGTTTGTGTGGGATGCTCACCAAGCTTCGTTTTATTCCTAGGCACTCAAAGGGCACTAAGCATAGAGTGTGAAAACTGTTTCCTTGAGAGCTGCTTGGAAGCCTGATGGTGTGTGAAGTTAGTGAGCAAAATGGAGTTGTTCTCCCACAAGAACCACTCGACTGATCCTTCTTCAATATGCCCTTCGCCAACATGCAGTGTTTCCTTGATTGAATTAGCTCTCACACCAATATTTGCGTGTAGAGCCTTTGCATTGAGGGCTATCTGAAAACGGCTGTGGCGCTGAAGTTGCCTGTGAATGAGGAGTTGGTGGCATGTGAAACCCGCATGTGGAGCATTCGTTTGTGTGGGATGCTCTACCAGGTTCATTCCTAGATAATGCACTGAAAGGGCACTAAGCATAGAGTGTGTAAACAGTTTCCCTGAGAGCTGCTTGGAAGCCTGATGGTGTGTGAAGTTAGTGAGCCAAATGGAGTTGTTCTCCCACAAGAACCACTCGGCCGATCCTTCTTCAATATGCCCTTCACCAACATGCAGTGTTTCCTTGATTGAATTAGCTCTCACACCAATATTTGCGTGTAGAGCCTTTGCATTGAGGGCTATCTGAAAACGGCTGTGGCGCTGAAGTTGCCTGTGAATGTGGAGTTGGTGGCATGTGAAACCCGCATGTGGAGCATTCGTTTGTGTGGGATGCTCACCAAGCTTCATTTCAGTCCTAGGCACTCAAAGGGCACTAAGCATAGAGTGTGAAAACTGAGTTTCCTTGAGAGCTGCTTGGAAGCTTGATGGTGTGTGAAGTTAGTGAGCCAAATGGAGTTGTTCTCCCACAAGAACCACTCAGCTGATCCTTCTTCAATATGCGCTTCACCAACATGCAGTGTTTCCTTGATTGAATTAGCTCTCACACCAATATTTGCGTCTAGAGCCTTTGCATTGAGGGCTATCTGAAAACGGCTGTGGCGCTGAAGTTGCCTGTGAATGTGGAGTTGGTGGCATGTGAAACCCGCATGTGGAGCATTGGTTTGTGTGGGATGCTCACCAAGCTTCGTTTTATTCCTAGGCACTCAAAGGGCACTAAGCATAGAGTGTGAAAACTGTTTCCTTGAGAGCTGCTTGGAAGCCTGATGGTGTGTGAAGTTAGTGAGCAAAATGGAGTTGTTCTCCCACAAGAACCACTCGACTGATCCTTCTTCAATATGCCCTTCGCCAACATGCAGTGTTTCCTTGATTGAATTAGCTCTCACACCAATATTTGCGTGTAGAGCCTTTGCATTGAGGGCTATCTGAAAACGGCTGTGGCGCTGAAGTTGCCTGTGAATGAGGAGTTGGTGGCATGTGAAACCCGCATGTGGAGCATTCGTTTGTGTGGGATGCTCTACCAGGTTCATTCCTAGATAATGCACTGAAAGGGCACTAAGCATAGAGTGTGTAAACAGTTTCCCTGAGAGCTGCTTGGAAGCCTGATGGTGTGTGAAGTTAGTGAGCCAAATGGAGTTGTTCTCCCACAAGAACCACTCGGCCGATCCTTCTTCAATATGCCCTTCACCAACATGCAGTGTTTCCTTGATTGAATTAGCTCTCACACCAATATTTGCGTGTAGAGCCTTTGCATTGAGGGCTATCTGAAACGGCTGTGGCGCTGAAGTTGCCTGTGAATGTGGAGTTGGTGGCATGTGAAACCCGCATGTGGAGCATTCGTTTGTGTGGGATGCTCACCAAGCTTCATTTCAGTCCTAGGCACTCAAAGGGCACTAAGCATAGAGTGTGAAAACTGAGTTTCCTTGAGAGCTGCTTGGAAGCTTGATGGTGTGTGAAGTTAGTGAGCCAAATGGAGTTGTTCTCCCACAAGAACCACTCAGCTGATCCTTCTTCAATATGCGCTTCACCAACATGCAGTGTTTCCTTGATTGAATTAGCTCTCACACCAATATTTGCGTCTAGAGCCTTTGCATTGAGGGCTATCTGAAAACGGCTGTGGCGCTGAAGTTGCCTGTGAATGTGGAGTTGGTGGCATGTGAAACCCGCATGTGGAGCATTGGTTTGTGTGGGGATGCTCACCAAGCTTCGTTTTATTCCTAGGCACTCAAAGGGCACTAAGCATAGAGTGTGAAAACTGTTTCCTTGAGAGCTGCTTGGAAGCCTGATGGTGTGTGAAGTTAGTGAGCAAAATGGAGTTGTTCTCCCACAAGAACCACTCGACTGATCCTTCTTCAATATGCCCTTCGCCAACATGCAGTGTTTCCTTGATTGAATTAGCTCTCACACCAATATTTGCGTGTAGAGCCTTTGCATTGAGGGCTATCTGAAAACGGCTGTGGCGCTGAAGTTGCCTGTGAATGAGGAGTTGGTGGCATGTGAAACCCGCATGTGGAGCATTCGTTTGTGTGGGATGCTCTACCAGGTTCATTCCTAGATAATGCACTGAAAGGGCACTAAGCATAGAGTGTGTAAACAGTTTCCCTGAGAGCTGCTTGGAAGCCTGATGGTGTGTGAAGTTAGTGAGCCAAATGGAGTTGTTCTCCCACAAGAAACACTCGGCTGATCCTTCTTCAATATGCCCTTCACCAACATGCAGTGTTTCCTTGATTGAATTAGCTCTCACACCAATATTTGCATCTAGAGCCTTTGCATTGAGGGCTATCTGAAAACGGCTGTGGCGCTGAAATTGCCTGTGAATGTGGAGTTGGTGGCATGTGAAACCCGCATGTGGAGCATTCGTTTGTGTGGGATGCTCACCAAGTTTCATTTCAGTCCTAGGCACTCAAAGGGCACTAAGCATAGAGTGTGAAAACTGAGTTTCCTTGAGAGCTGCTTGGAAGCCTGATGATGTGTGAAGTTAGTGAGCCAAATGGAGTTGTTCTCCCACAAGAACCACTCGCCTGATCTTTCTTCAATATGCCCTTCACCAACATGCAGTGTTTCCTTGATTGAATTAGCTCTCACACCAATATTTGCGTCTAGAGCGTTTGCATTGAGGGCTATCTGAAAACGGCTGTGGCGCTGAAGTTGCCTGTGAATGTGGAGTTGGTGGCATGTGAAACCCGCATGTGGAGCATTGGTTTGTGTGGGATGCTCA
The DNA here is from genome assembly GCF_030435755.1 of Ochotona princeps. Taxonomy (NCBI): domain Eukaryota; kingdom Metazoa; phylum Chordata; class Mammalia; order Lagomorpha; family Ochotonidae; genus Ochotona; species Ochotona princeps. Next base: position 33,758 of record NW_026700410.1, on the reverse strand, counting down.
CCAAGCTTCGTTTTATTCCTAGGCACTCAAAGGGCACTAAGCATAGAGTGTGAAAACTGTTTCCTTGAGAGCTGCTTGGAAGCCTGATGGTGTGTGAAGTTAGTGAGCAAAATGGAGTTGTTCCCCCACAAGAACCACTCGACTGATCCTTCTTCAATATGCCCTTCGCCAACATGCAGTGTTTCCTTGATTGAATTAGCTCTCACACAAATATTTGCATCTGGAGCCTTTGCATTGAGGGCTATCTGAAAACGGCTGTGGCGCTGAAGTTGCCTGTGAATGTGGAGTTGGTGGCATGTGAAACCCGCATGTGGAGCATTGGTTTGTGTGGGATGCTCACCAAGCTTCGTTTTATTCCTAGGCACTCAAAGGGCACTAAGCATAGAGTGTGAAAACTGTTTCCTTGAGAGCTGCTTGGAAGCCTGATGGTGTGTGAAGTTAGTGAGCAAAATGGAGTTGTTCTCCCACAAGAACCACTCGACTGATCCTTCTTCAATATGCCCTTCGCCAACATGCAGTGTTTCCTTGATTGAATTAGCTCTCACACCAATATTTGCGTGTAGAGCCTTTGCATTGAGGGCTATCTGAAAACGGCTGTGGCGCTGAAGTTGCCTGTGAATGAGGAGTTGGTGGCATGTGAAACCCGCATGTGGAGCATTCGTTTGTGTGGGATGCTCTACCAGGTTCATTCCTAGATAATGCACTGAAAGGGCACTAAGCATAGAGTGTGTAAACAGTTTCCCTGAGAGCTGCTTGGAAGCCTGATGGTGTGTGAAGTTAGTGAGCCAAATGGAGTTGTTCTCCCACAAAAACCACTCGGCCGATCCTTCTTCAATATGCCCTTCACCAACATGCAGTGTTTCCTTGATTGGATTAGCTCTCACACCAATATTTGCGTGTAGAGCCTTTGCATTGAGGGCTATCTGAAAACGGCTGTGGCGCTGAAGTTGCCTGTGAATGTGGAGTTGGTGGCATGTGAAACCCGCATGTGGAGCATTCGTTTGTGTGGGATGCTCACCAAGCTTCATTTCAGTCCTAGGCACTCAAAGGGCACTAAGCATAGAGTGTGAAAACCGAGTTTCCTTGAGAGCTGCTTGGAAGCTTGATGGTGTGTGAAGTTAGTGAGCCAAATGGAGTTGTTCTCCCACAAGAACCACTCAGCTGATCCTTCTTCAATATGCGCTTCACCAACATGCAGTGTTTCCTTGATTGAATTAGCTCTCACACCAATATTTGCGTCTAGAGCCTTTGCATTGAGGGCTATCTGAAAACGGCTGTGGCGCTGAAGTTGCCTGTGAATGTGGAGTTGGTGGCATGTGAAACCCGCATGTGGAGCATTGGTTTGTGTGGGATGCTCACCAAGCTTCGTTTTATTCCTAGGCACTCAAAGGGCACTAAGCATAGAGTGTGAAAACTGTTTCCTTGAGAGCTGCTTGGAAGCCTGATGGTGTGTGAAGTTAGTGAGCAAAATGGAGTTGTTCTCCCACAAGAACCACTCGACTGATCCTTCTTCAATATGCCCTTCGCCAACATGCAGTGTTTCCTTGATTGAATTAGCTCTCACACCAATATTTGCGTTGTAGAGCCTTTGCATTGAGGGCTATCTGAAAACGGCTGTGGCGCTGAAGTTGCCTGTGAATGAGGAGTTGGTGGCATGTGAAACCGCATGTGGAGCATTCGTTTGTGTGGGATGCTCTACCAGGTTCATTCCTAGATAATGCACTGAAAGGGCACTAAGCATAGAGTGTGTAAACAGTTTCCCTGAGAGCTGCTTGGAAGCCTGATGGTGTGTGAAGTTAGTGAGCCAAATGGAGTTGTTCTCCCACAAGAAACACTCGGCTGATCCTTCTTCAATATGCCCTTCACCAACATGCAGTGTTTCCTTGATTGAATTAGCTCTCACACCAATATTTGCGTCTAGAGCGTTTGCATTGAGGGCTATCTGAAAACGGCTGTGGCGCTGAAGTTGCCTGTGAATGTGGAGTTGGTGGCATGTGAAACCCGCATGTGGAGCATTCGTTTGTGTGGGATGCTCACCAAGTTTCATTTCAGTCCTAGGCACTCAAAGGGCACTAAGCATAGAGTGTGAAAACTGAGTTTCCTTGAGAGCTGCTTGGAAGCCTGATGATGTGTGAAGTTAGTGAGCCAAATGGAGTTGTTCTCCCACAAGAACCACTCGCCTGATCTTTCTTCAATATGCCCTTCACCAACATGCAGTGTTCCTTGATTGAATTAGCTCTCACACCAATATTTGCGTCTAGAGCGTTTGCATTGAGGGCTATCTGAAAACGGCTGTGGCGCTGAAGTTGCCTGTGAATGTGGAGTTGGTGGCATGTGAAACCCGCATGTGGAGCATTGGTTTGTGTGGGATGCTCACCAAGCTTCGTTTTATTCCTAGCACTCAAAGGGCACTAAGCATAGAGTGTGAAAACTGTTTCCTTGAGAGCTGCTTGGAAGCCTGATGGTGTGTGAAGTTAGTGAGCAAAATGGAGTTGTTCTCCCACAAGAACCACTCGACTGATCCTTCTTCAATATGCCCTTCGCCAACATGCAGTGTTTCCTTGATTGAATTAGCTCTCACACCAATATTTGCGTGTAGAGCCTTTGCATTGAGGGCTATCTGAAAACGGCTGTGGTGCTGAAGTTGCCTGTGAATGAGGAGTTGGTGGCATGTGAAACCCGCATGTGGAGCATTCGTTTGTGTGGGATGCTCTACCAGGTTCATTCCTAGATAATGCACTGAAAGGGCACTAAGCATAGAGTGTGTAAACAGTTTCCCTGAGAGCTGCTTGGAAGCCTGATGGTGTGTGAAGTTAGTGAGCCAAATGGAGTTGTTCTCCCACAAGAACCACTCGGCCGATCCTTCTTCAATATGCCCTTCACCAACATGCAGTGTTTCCTTGATTGAATTAGCTCTCACACCAATATTTGCGTGTAGAGCCTTTGCATTGAGGGCTATCTGAAAACGGCTGTGGCGCTGAAGTTGCCTGTGAATGTGGAGTTGGTGGCATGTGAAACCCGCATGTGGAGCATTCGTTTGTGTGGGATGCTCACCAAGCTTCATTTCAGTCCTAGGCACTCAAAGGGCACTAAGCATAGAGTGTGAAAACTGAGTTTCCTTGAGAGCTGCTTGGAAGCTTGATGGTGTGTGAAGTTAGTGAGCCAAATGAGTTGTTCTCCCACAAGAACCACTCAGCTGATCCTTCTTCAATATGCGCTTCACCAACATGCAGTGTTTCCTTGATTGAATTAGCTCTCACACCAATATTTGCGTCTAGAGCCTTTGCATTGAGGGCTATCTGAAAACGGCTGTGGCGCTGAAGTTGCCTGTGAATGTGGAGTTGGTGGCATGTGAAACCCGCATGTGGAGCATTGGTTTGTGTGGGATGCTCACCAAGCTTCGTTTTATTCCTAGGCACTCAAAGGGCACTAAGCATAGAGTGTGAAAACTGTTTCCTTGAGAGCTGCTTGGAAGCCTGATGGTGTGTGAAGTTAGTGAGCAAAATGGAGTTGTTCTCCCACAAGAACCACTCGACTGATCCTTCTTCAATATGCCCTTCGCCAACATGCAGTGTTTCCTTGATTGAATTAGCTCTCACACCAATATTTGCGTGTAGAGCCTTTGCATTGAGGCTATCTGAAAACGGCTGTGGCGCTGAAGTTGCCTGTGAATGAGGAGTTGGTGGCATGTGAAACCCGCATGTGGAGCATTCGTTTGTGTGGGATGCTCTACCAGGTTCATTCCTAGATAATGCACTGAAAGGGCACTAAGCATAGAGTGTGTAAACAGTTTCCCTGAGAGCTGCTTGGAAGCCTGATGGTGTGTGAAGTTAGTGAGCCAAATGGAGTTGTTCTCCCACAAAAACCACTCGGCCGATCCTTCTTCAATATGCCCTTCACCAACATGCAGTGTTTCCTTGATTGAATTAGCTCTCACACCAATATTTGCGTGTAGAGCCTTTGCATTGAGGGCTATCTGAAAACGGCTGTGGCGCTGAAGTTGCCTGTGAATGTGGAGTTGGTGGCATGTGAAACCCGCATGTGGAGCATTCGTTTGTGTGGGATGCTCACCAAGCTTCATTTCAGTCCTAGGCACTCAAAGGGCACTAAGCATAGAGTGTGAAAACTGAGTTTCCTTGAGAGCTGCTTGGAAGCTTGATGGTGTGTGAAGTTAGTGAGCCAAATGGAGTTGTTCTCCCACAAGAACCACTCAGCTGATCCTTCTTCAATATGCGCTTCACCAACATGCAGTGTTTCCTTGATTGAATTAGCTCTCACACCAATATTTGCGTCTAGAGCGTTTGCATTGAGGGCTATCTGAAAACGGCTGTGGCGCTGAAGTTGCCTGTGAATGTGGAGTTGGTGGCATGTGAAACCCGCATGTGGAGCATTGGTTTGTGTGGGATGCTCACCAAGCTTCGTTTTATTCCTAGGCACTCAAAGGGCACTAAGCATAGAGTGTGAAAACTGTTTCCTTGAGAGCTGCTTGGAAGCCTGATGTGTGTGAAGTTAGTGAGCAAAATGGAGTTGTTCTCCCACAAGAACCACTCGACTGATCCTTCTTCAATATGCCCTTCGCCAACATGCAGTGTTTCCTTGATTGAATTAGCTCTCACACCAATATTTGCGTGTAGAGCCTTTGCATTGAGGGCTATCTGAAAACGGCTGTGGCGCTGAAGTTGCCTGTGAATGAGGAGTTGGTGGCATGTGAAACCCGCATGTGGAGCATTCGTTTGTGTGGGATGCTCTACCAGGTTCATTCTAGATAATGCACTGAAAGGGCACTAAGCATAGAGTGTGTAAACAGTTTCCCTGAGAGCTGCTTGGAAGCCTGATGGTGTGTGAAGTTAGTGAGCCAAATGGAGTTGTTCTCCCACAAGAAACACTCGGCTGATCCTTCTTCAATATGCCTTCACCAACATGCAGTGTTTCCTTGATTGAATTAGCTCTCACACCAATATTTGCGTCTAGAGCGTTTGCATTGAGGGCTATCTGAAAACGGCTGTGGCGCTGAAGTTGCCTGTGAATGTGGAGTTGGTGGCATGTGAAACCGCATGTGGAGCATTCGTTTGTGTGGGATGCTCTACCAGGTTCATTCCTAGATAATGCACTGAAAGGGCACTAAGCATAGAGTGTGTAAACAGTTTCCCTGAGAGCTGCTTGGAAGCCTGATGGTGTGTGAAGTTAGTGAGCCAAATGGAGTTGTTCTCCCACAAGAACACTCGGCTGATCCTTCTTCAATATGCCCTTCACCAACATGCAGTGTTTCCTTGATTGAATTAGCTCTCACACCGAATATTTGCGTCTAGAGCGTTTGCATTGAGGGCTATCTGAAAACGGCTGTGGCGCTGAAGTTGCCTGTGAATGTGGAGTTGGTGGCATGTGAAACCCGCATGTGGAGCATTCGTTTGTGTGGGATGCTCTACCAGGTTCATTCCTAGATAATGCACTGAAAGGGCACTAAGCATAGAGTGTGTAAACAGTTTCCCTGAGAGCTGCTTGGAAGCCTGATGGTGTGTGAAGTTAGTGAGCAAAATGGAGTTGTTCTCCCACAAGAACCACTCGACTGATCCTTCTTCAATATGCCCTTCGCCAACATGCAGTGTTTCCTTGATTGAATTAGCTCTCACACAAATATTTGCATCTGGAGCCTTTGCATTGAGGGCTATCTGAAAACGGCTGTGGCGCTGAAGTTGCCTGTGAATGTGGAGTTGGTGGCATGTGAAACCCGCATGTGGAGCATTGGTTTGTGTGGGATGCTCACCAAGCTTCGTTTTATTCCTAGGCACTCAAAGGGCACTAAGCATAGAGTGTGAAAACTGTTTCCTTGAGAGCTGCTTGGAAGCCTGATGGTGTGTGAAGTTAGTGAGCAAAATGGAGTTGTTCTCCCACAAGAACCACTCGACTGATCCTTCTTCAATATGCCCTTCGCCAACATGCAGTGTTTCCTTGATTGAATTAGCTCTCACACCAATATTTGCGTCTAGAGCCTTTGCATTGAGGGCTATCTGAAAACGGCTGTGGCGCTGAAGTTGCCTGTGAATGAGGAGTTGGTGGCATGTGAAACCCGCATGTGGAGCATTCGTTTGTGTGGGATGCTCTACCAGGTTCATTCCTAGATAATGCACTGAAAGGGCACTAAGCATAGAGTGTGTAAACAGTTTCCCTGAGAGCTGCTTGGAAGCCTGATGGTGTGTGAAGTTAGTGAGCCAAATGGAGTTGTTCTCCCACAAAAACCACTCGGCCGATCCTTCTTCAATATGCCCTTCACCAACATGCAGTGTTTCCTTGATTGAATTAGCTCTCACACCAATATTTGCGTCTAGAGCCTTTGCATTGAGGGCTATCTGAAAACGGCTTGTGGCGCTGAAGTTGCCTGTGAATGTGGAGTTGGTGGCATGTGAAACCCGCATGTGGAGCATTCGTTTGTGTGGGATGCTCACCAAGCTTCATTTCAGTCCTAGGCACTCAAAGGGCACTAAGCATAGAGTGTGAAAACTGAGTTTCCTTGAGAGCTGCTTGGAAGCTTGATGGTGTGTGAAGTTAGTGAGCCAAATGGAGTTGTTCTTCCACAAGAACCACTCAGCTGATCCTTCTTCAATATGCGCTTCACCAACATGCAGTGTTTCCTTGATTGAATTAGCTCTCACACCAATATTTGCGTCTAGAGCCTTTGCATTGAGGGCTATCTGAAAACGGCTGTGGCGCTGAAGTTGCCTGTGAATGTGGAGTTGGTGGCATGTGAAACCCGCATGTGGAGCATTGGTTTGTGTGGGATGCTCACCAAGCTTCGTTTTATTCCTAGGCACTCAAAGGGCACTAAGCATAGAGTGTGAAAACTGTTTCCTTGAGAGCTGCTTGGAAGCCTGATGGTGTGTGAAGTTAGTGAGCAAAATGGAGTTGTTCTCCCACAAGAACCACTCGACTGATCCTTCTTCAATATGCCCTTCGCCAACATGCAGTGTTTCCTTGATTGAATTAGCTCTCACACCAATATTTGCGTGTAGAGCCTTTGCATTGAGGGCTATCTGAAAACGGCTGTGGCGCTGAAGTTGCCTGTGAATGAGGAGTTGGTGGCATGTGAAACCCGCATGTGGAGCATTCGTTTGTGTGGGATGCTCTACCAGGTTCATTCCTAGATAATGCACTGAAAGGGCACTAAGCATAGAGTGTGTAAACAGTTTCCCTGAGAGCTGCTTGGAAGCCTGATGGTGTGTGAAGTTAGTGAGCCAAATGGAGTTGTTCTCCCACAAGAAACACTCGGCTGATCCTTCTTCAATATGCCCTTCACCAACATGCAGTGTTTCCTTGATTGAATTAGCTCTCACACCAATATTTGCGTCTAGAGCGTTTGCATTGAGGGCTATCTGAAAACGGCTGTGGCGCTGAAGTTGCCTGTGAATGTGGAGTTGGTGGCATGTGAAACCCGCATGTGGAGCATTCGTTTGTGTGGGATGCTCACCAAGTTTCATTTCAGTCCTAGGCACTCAAAGGGCACTAAGCATAGAGTGTGAAAACTGAGTTTCCTTGAGAGCTGCTTGGAAGCCTGATGATGTGTGAAGTTAGTGAGCCAAATGGAGTTGTTCTCCCACAAGAACCACTCGCCTGATCTTTCTTCAATATGCCCTTCACCAACATGCAGTGTTTCCTTGATTGAATTAGCTCTCACACCAATATTTGCGTCTAGAGCGTTTGCATTGAGGGCTATCTGAAAACGGCTGTGGCGCTGAAGTTGCCTGTGAATGTGGAGTTGGTGGCATGTGAAACCCGCATGTGGAGCATTGGTTTGTGTGGGATGCTCACCAAGCTTCGTTTTATTCCTAGGCACTCAAAGGGCACTAAGCATAGAGTGTGAAAACTGTTTCCTTGAGAGCTGCTTGGAAGCCTGATGGTGTGTGAAGTTAGTGAGCAAAATGGAGTTGTTCTCCCACAAGAACCACTCGACTGATCCTTCTTCAATATGCCCTTCGCCAACATGCAGTGTTTCCTTGATTGAATTAGCTCTCACACAAATATTTGCATCTGGAGCCTTTGCATTGAGGGCTATCTGAAAACGGCTGTGGCGCTGAAGTTGCCTGTGAATGTGGAGTTGGTGGCATGTGAAACCCGCATGTGGAGCATTCGTTTGTGTGGGATGCTCTACCAGGTTCATTCCTAGATAATGCACTCAAAGGGCCCTAAGCATAGAGTGTGTAAACAGTTTCCTTGAGAGCTGCTTGGAAGGCTGATGGTGTGTGAAGTTAGTGAGCCAAATGGAGTTGTTCTCCCACAAGAATCACTCGGCTGATCCTTCTTCAATATGCCCTTCACCAACATGCAGTGTTTCCTTGATTGAATTAGCTCTCACACCAATATTTGCGTCTAGAGCCTTTGCATTGAGGGCTATCTGAAAACGGCTGTGGCGCTGAAGTTGCCTGTGAATGTGGAGTTGGTGGCATGTGAAACCCGCATGTGGAGCATTCGTTTGTGTGGGATGCTCACCAAGCTTCATTTCAGTCCTAGGCACTCAAAGGGCACTAAGCATAGAGTGTGAAAACTGAGTTTCCTTGAGAGCTGCTTGGAAGCCTGATGGTGTGTGAAGTTAGTGAGCCAAATGGAGTTGTTCTCCCACAAGAACCACTCGGCTGATCTTTCTTCAATATGCCCTTCACCAACATGCAGTGTTTCCTTGATTGAATTAGCTCTCACACCAATATTTGCGTCTAGAGCGTTTGCATTGAGGGCTATCTGAAAACGGCTGTGGCGCTGAAGTTGCCTGTGAATGTGGAGTTGGTGGCATGTGAAACCCGCATGTGGAGCATTCGTTTGTGTGGGATGCTCTACCAGGTTCATTCCTAGATAATGCACTCAAAGGGCACTAAGCATAGAGTTTGAAAACTGAGTTTCCTTGAGAGCTGCTTGGAAGCCTGATGGTGTGTGAAGTTAGTGAGCCAAATGGAGTTGTTCTCCCACAAGAACCACACGGCTGATTCTTCTTCAATATGCCCTTCACCAACATGCAGTGTTTCCTTGATTGAATTAGCTCTCACACCAATATTTGCGTCTAGAGCCTTTGCATTGAGGGCTATCTGAAAACGGCTGTGGCGCTGAAGTTGCCTGTGAATGTGGAGTTGGTGGCATGTGAAACCCGCATGTGGAGCATTCGTTTGTGTGCGATGCTCTACCAAGTTCATTCCTAGATAATGCACTGAAAGGGCACTAAGCATAGAGTGTGAAAACTGAGTTTCCTTGAGAGCTGCTTGGAAGCCTGATGGTGTGTGCGGTTAGTGAGCCAAATGGAATTGTTCTCCCACAAGAACCACTCGGCCGATCCTTCTTCAATATGCCCTTCACCAACATGCAGTGTTTCCTTGATTGAATTAGCTCTCACACCAATATTTGCGTCTAGAGCGTTTGCATTGAGGGCTATCTGAAAACGGCTGTGGCGCTGAAGTTGCCTGTGAATGTGGAGTTGGTGGCATGTGAAACCCGCATGTGGAGCATTCGTTTGTGTGGGATGCTCACCAAGCTTCATTTCAGTCCTAGGCACTCAAAGTGCACTAAGCATAGAGTGTGAAAACTGAGTTTCCTTGAGAGCTGCTTGGAAGCTTAATGGTGTGTGAAGTTAGTGAGCCAAATGGAGTTGTTCTCCCACAAGAACCACTCAGCTGATCCTTCTTCAATATGCCCTTCACCAACATGCAGTGTTTCCTTGATTGAATTAGCTCTCACACCAATATTTGCGTCTAGAGCCTTTGCATTGAGGGCTATCTGAAAACGGCTGTGGCGCTGAAGTTGCCTGTGAATGTGGAGTTGGTGGCATGTGAAACCCGCATGTGGAGCATTGGTTTGTGTGGGATGCTCACCAAGCTTCGTTTTATTCCTAGGCACTCAAAGGGCACTAAGCATAGAGTGTGAAAACTGCGTTTCCTTGAGAGCTGCTTGGAAGCCTGATGGTGTGTGAAGTTAGTGAGCAAAATGGAGTTGTTCTCCCACAAGAACCACTCGACTGATCCTTCTTCAATATGCCCTTCGCCAACATGCAGTGTTTCCTTGATTGAATTAGCTCTCACACCAATATTTGCGTGTAGAGCCTTTGCATTGAGGGCTATCTGAAAACGGCTGTGGCGCTGAAGTTGCCTGTGAATGAGGAGTTGGTGGCATGTGAAACCCGCATGTGGAGCATTCGTTTGTGTGGGATGCTCTACCAGGTTCATTCCTAGATAATGCACTGAAAGGGCACTAAGCATAGAGTGTGAAAACTGAGTTTCCTTGAGAGCTGCTTGGAAGCCTGATGTTGTGTGAAGTTAGTGAGCCAAATGGAGTTGTTCTCCCACAAGAACCACTCAGCTGATCCTTCTTCAATATGCCCTTCACCAACATGCAGTGTTTCCTTGATTGAATTAGCTCTCACACTAATATTTGCGTGTAGAGCCTTTGCATTGAGGGCTATCTGAAAACGGCTGTGGCGCTGAAGTTGCCTGTGAATGTGGAGTTGGTGGCATGTGAAACCCGCATGTGGAGCATTCGTTTGTGTGGGATGCTCACCAAGCTTCATTTCAGTCCTAGCCACTCAAAGGGCACTAAGCATAGAGTGTGAAAACTGTTTCCTTGAGAGCTGCTTGGAAGCCTGATGTTGTGTGAAGTTAGTGAGCCAAATGGAGTTGTTCTCCCACAAGAACCACTCGGCCGATCCTTCTTCAATATGCCCTTCACCAACATGCAGTGTTTCCTTGATTGAATTAGCTCTCACACCAATATTTGCGTCTAGAGCCTTTGCATTGAGGGCTATCTGAAAACGGCTGTGGCGCTGAAGTTGCCTGTGAATGTGGAGTTGGTGGCATGTGAAACCCGCATGTGGAGCATTCGTTTGTGTGGCATGCTCTACCAGGTTCATTCCTAGATAATGCACTCAAAGGGCACTAAGCATAGAGTGTGAAAACTGAGTTTCCTTGAGAGCTGCTTGGAAGCCTGATGGTGTGTGAAGTTAGTGAGCCAAATGGAGTTGTTCTCCCACAAGAACCACTCGGCTGATCCTTCTTCAATATGCCCTTCACCAACATGCAGTGTTTCCTTGATTGAATTAGCTCTCACACCAATATTTGCGTCTAGAGCCTTTGCATTGAGGGCTATCTGAAAACGGCTGTGGCGCTGAAGTTGCCTGTGAATGTGGAGTTGGTGGCATGTGAAACCCGCATGTGGAGCATTCGTTTGTGTGGGATGCTCTACCAGGTTCATTCCTAGATAATGCACTCAAAGGGCACTAAGCATAGAGTGTGAATACTGAGTTTCCTTGAGAGCTGCTTGGAAGCCTGATGGTGTGTGAAGTTAGTGAGCCAAATGGAGTTGTTCTCCCACAAGAACCACTCGGCTGATTCTTCTTCAATATGCCCTTCACCAACATGCGGTGTTTCCTTGATTGAATTAGCTTCACACCAATATTTGCGTCTAGAGCCTTTGCATTGAGGGCTATCTGAAAACGGCTGTGGCGCTGAAGTTGCCTGTGAATGTGGAGTTGGTGGCATGTGAAACCCGCATGTGGAGCATTCGTTTGTGAGGGATGCTCTACCAGGTTCATTCCTAGATAATGCACTCAAAGGGCACTAAGCATAGAGTGTGAAAACTGAGTTTCCTTGAGAGCTGCTTGGAAGCCTGATGGTGTGTGAAGTTAGTGAGCCAAATGGAGTTGTTCTCCCACAAGAACCACTCGGCTGATTCTTCTTCAATATGCCCTTCACCGACATGCAGTGTTTCCTTGATTGAATTAGCTCTCACACCAATATTTGCATCTGGAGCCTTTGCATTGAGGGCTATCTGAAAACGGCTGTGGCGCTGAAGTTGCCTGTGAATGTGGAGTTGGTGGCATGTGAAACCCGCATGTGGAGCATTCGTTTGTGTGGGATGCTCTACCAGGTTCATTCCTAGATAATGCACTCAAAGGGCACTAAGCATAGAGTGTGTAAACAGTTTCCCTGAGAGCTGCTTGGAAGCCTGATGGTGTGTGAAGTTAGTGAGCCAAATGGAGTTGTTCTCCCACAAGAACCACTCAGCTGATCCTTCTTCAATATGCCCTTCACCAACATGCAGTGTTTCCTTGATTGAATTAGCTCTCACACTAATATTTGCGTGTAGAGCCTTTGCATTGAGGGCTATCTGAAAACGGCTGTGGCGCTGAAGTTGCCTGTGAATGTGGAGTTGGTGGCATGTGAAACCCGCATGTGGAGCATTCGTTTGTGTGGGATGCTCACCAAGCTTCATTTCAGTCCTAGGCACTCAAAGGGCACTAAGCATAGAGTGTGAAAACTGTTTCCTTGAGAGCTGCTTGGAAGCCTGATGGTGTGTGCGGTTAGTGAGCCAAATGGAGTTGTTCTCCCACAAGAACCACTCGGCCGATCCTTCTTCAATATGCCCTTCACCAACATGCAGTGTTTCCTTGATTGAATTAGCTCTCACACCAATATTTGCGTCTAGAGCCTTTGCATTGAGGGCTATCTGAAAACGGCTGTGGCACTGAAGTTGCCTGTGAATGTGGAGTTGGTGGCATGTGAAACCCGCATGTGGAGCATTCGTTTGTGTGGGATGCTCACCAAGCTTCATTTCAGTCCTAGGCACTCAAAGGGCACTAAGCATAGAGTGTGAAAACTGTTTCCTTGAGAGCTGCTTGGAAGCCTGATGTTGTGTGAAGTTAGTGAGCCAAATGGAGTTGTTCTCCCACAAGAACCACTCGGCCGATCCTTCTTCAATATGCCCTTCACCAACATGCAGTGTTTCCTTGATTGAATTAGCTCTCACACCAATATTTGCGTCTAGAGCCTTTGCATTGAGGGCTATCTGAAAACGGCTGTGGCGCTGAAGTTGCCTGTGAATGTGGAGTTGGTGGCATGTGAAACCCGCATGTGGAGCATTCGTTTGTGTGGCATGCTCTACCAGGTTTATTCCTAGATAATGCACTCAAAGGGCACTAAGCATAGAGTGTGAAAACTGAGTTTCCTTGAGAGCTGCTTGGAAGCCTGATGGTGTGTGAAGTTAGTGAGCCAAATGGAGTTGTTCTCCCACAAGAACCACTCGGCTGATCCTTCTTCAATACGCCCTTCACCAACATGCAGTGTTTCCTTGATTGAATTAGCTCTCACACCAATATTTGCGTCTAGAGCCTTTGCATTGAGGGCTATCTGAAAACGGCTGTGGCGCTGAAGTTGCCTGTGAATGTGGAGTTGGTGGCATGTGAAACCCGCATGTGGAGCATTCGTTTGTGTGGGATGCTCTACCAGGTTCATTCCTAGATAATGCACTCAAAGGGCACTAAGCATAGAGTGTGAAAACTGAGTTTCCTTGAGAGCTGCTTGGAAGCCTGATGGTGTGTGAAGTTAGTGAGCCAAATGGAGTTGTTCTCCCACAAGAACCACTCGGCTGATTCTTCTTCAATATGCCCTTCACCAACATGCGGTGTTTCCTTGATTGAATTAGCTTCACACCAATATTTGCGTCTAGAGCCTTTGCATTGAGGGCTATCTGAAAACGGCTGTGGCGCTGAAGTTGCCTGTGAATGTGGAGTTGGTGGCATGTGAAACCCGCATGTGGAGCATTCGTTTGTGAGGGATGCTCTACCAGGTTCATTCCTAGATAATGCACTCAAAGGGCACTAAGCATAGAGTGTGAAAACTGAGTTTCCTTGAGAGCTGCTTGGAAGCCTGATGGTGTGTGAAGTTAGTGAGCCAAATGGAGTTGTTCTCCCACAAGAACCACTCGGCTGATTCTTCTTCAATATGCCCTTCACCGACATGCAGTGTTTCCTTGATTGAATTAGCTCTCACACCAATATTTGCATCTGGAGCCTTTGCATTGAGGGCTATCTGAAAACGGCTGTGGCGCTGAAGTTGCCTGTGAATGTGGAGTTGGTGGCATGTGAAACCCGCATGTGGAGCATTCGTTTGTGTGGGATGCTCTACCAGGTTCATTCCTAGATAATGCACTCAAAGGGCACTAAGCATAGAGTGTGTAAACAGTTTCCCTGAGAGCTGCTTGGAAGCCTGATGGTGTGTGAAGTTAGTGAGCCAAATGGAGTTGTTCTCCCACAAGAACCACTCAGCTGATCCTTCTTCAATATGCCCTTCACCAACATGCAGTGTTTCCTTGATTGAATTAGCTCTCACACTAATATTTGCGTGTAGAGCCTTTGCATTGAGGGCTATCTGAAAACGGCTGTGGCGCTGAAGTTGCCTGTGAATGTGGAGTTGGTGGCATGTGAAACCCGCATGTGGAGCATTCGTTTGTGTGGGATGCTCACCAAGCTTCATTTCAGTCCTAGGCACTCAAAGGGCACTAAGCATAGAGTGTGAAAACTGTTTCCTTGAGAGCTGCTTGGAAGCCTGATGGTGTGTGCGGTTAGTGAGCCAAATGGAGTTGTTCTCCCACAAGAACCACTCGGCCGATCCTTCTTCAATATGCCCTTCAGCAACATGCAGTGTTTCCTTGATTGAATTAGCTCTCACACCAATATTTGCGTCTAGAGCCTTTGCATTGAGGGCTATCTGAAAACGGCTGTGGCACTGAAGTTGCCTGTGAATGTGGAGTTGGTGGCATGTGAAACCCGCATGTGGAGCATTCGTTTGTGTGGGATGCTCTACCAGGTTCATTCCTAGATAATGCACTCAAAGGGCACTAAGCATAGAGTGTGAAAACTGAGTTTCCTTGAGAGCTGCTTGGAAGCCTGATGGTGTGTGAAGTTAGTGAGCCAAATGGAGTTGTTCTCCCACAAGAACCACTTTTTTGATCCTTCTTCAGTATGCCCTTCACCAACATGCAGTGTTTCCTTGATTGAATTAGCTCTCACACCAATATTTGCGTCTAGAGCCTTTGCATTGAGGGCTATCTGAAAACGGCTGTGGCGCTGAAGTTGCCTGTGAATGTGGAGTTGGTGGCATGTGAAACCCGCATGTGGAGCATTCGTTTGTGTGGGATGCTCTACCAGGTTCATTCCTTTATAATGCACTCAAAGGGCACTAAGCATAGAGTGTGAAAACTGAGTTTCCTTGAGAGCTGCTTGGAAGCCTGATGGTGTGTGAAGTTAGTGAGCCAAATGGAGTTGTTCTCCCACAAGAACCACTCGGCTGATCCTTCTTCAATATGCCCTTCACCAACATGCAGTGTTTCCTTGATTGAATTAGCTCTCACACCAATATTTGCGTCTAGAGCCTTTGCATTGAGGGCTATCTGAAAACGGCTGTGGCGCTGAAGTTGCCTGTGAATGTGGAGTTGGTGGCATGTGAAACCCGCATGTGGAGCATTCGTTTGTGTGGGATGCTCTACCAGGTTCATTCCTAGATAATGCACTCAAAGGGCACTAAGCATAGAGTGTGAAAACTGAGTTTCCTTGAGAGCTGCTTGGAAGCCTGATGGTGTGTGAAGTTAGTGAGCCAAATGGAGTTGTTCTCCCACAAGAACCACTCGGCTGATTCTTCTTCAATATGCCCTTCACCAACATGCAGTGTTTCCTTGATTGAATTAGCTTTCACACCAATATTTGCGTCTAGAGCCTTTGCATTGAGGGCTATCTGAAAACGGCTATGGCGCTGAAGTTGCCTGTGAATGTGGAGTTGGTGGCATGTGAAACCCGCATGTGGAGCATTCGTTTCTGAGGGATGCTCTACCAGGTTCATTCCTAGATAATGCACTGAAAGGGCACTAAGCATAGAGTGTGAAAACTGAGTTTCCTTGAGAGCTGCTTGGAAGCCTGATGGTGTGTGAAGTTAGTGAGCCAAATGGAGTTGTTCTCCCACAAGAACCACTCGGCTGATTCTTCTTCAATATGCCTTTCACCGACATGCAGTGTTTCCTTGATTGAATTAGCTCTCACACCAATATTTGCATCTGGAGCCTTTGCATTGAGGGCTATCTGAAAACGGCTGTGGCGCTGAAGTTGCCTGTGAATGTGGAGTTGGTGGCATGTGAAACCCGCATGTGGAGCATTCGTTTGTGTGGGATGCTCTACCAGGTTCATTCCTAGATAATGCACTCAAAGGGCACTAAGCATAGAGTGTGTAAACAGTTTCCCTGAGAGCTGCTTGGAAGCCTGATGGTGTGTGAAGTTAGTGAGCCAAATGGAGTTGTTCTCCCACAAGAATCACTCGGCTGATCCTTCTTCAATATGCCCTTCACCAACATGCAGTGTTTCCTTGATTGAATTAGCTCTCACACCAATATTTGCGTCTAGAGCCTTTGCATTGAGGGCTATCTGAAAACGGCTGTGGCGCTGAAGTTGCCTGTGAATGTGGAGTTGGTGGCATGTGAAACCCGCATGTGGAGCATTCGTTTGTGTGGGATGCTCTACCAGGTTCATTCCTTTATAATGCACTCAAAGGGCACTAAGCATAGAGTGTGAAAACTGAGTTTCCTTGAGAGCTGCTTGGAAGCCTGATGGTGTGTGAAGTTAGTGAGCCAAATGGAGTTGTTCTCCCACAAGAACCACTCGGCTGATCCTTCTTCAATATGCCCTTCACCAACATGCAGTGTTTCCTTGATTGAATTAGCTCTCACACCAATATTTGCGTCTAGAGCCTTTGCATTGAGGGCTATCTGAAAACGGCTGTGGCGCTGAAGTTGCCTGTGAATGTGGAGTTGGTGGCATGTGAAACCCGCATGTGGAGCATTCGTTTGTGTGGGATGCTCTACCAGGTTCATTCCTAGATAATGCACTCAAAGGGCACTAAGCATAGAGTGTGAAAACTGAGTTTCCTTGAGAGCTGCTTGGAAGCCTGATGGTGTGTGAAGTTAGTGAGCCAAATGGAGTTGTTCTCCCACAAGAACCACTCGGCTGATTCTTCTTCAATATGCCCTTCACCAACATGCAGTGTTTCCTTGATTGAATTAGCTTTCACACCAATATTTGCGTCTAGAGCCTTTGCATTGAGGGCTATCTGAAAACGGCTATGGCGCTGAAGTTGCCTGTGAATGTGGAGTTGGTGGCATGTGAAACCCGCATGTGGAGCATTCGTTTCTGAGGGATGCTCTACCAGGTTCATTCCTAGATAATGCACTGAAAGGGCACTAAGCATAGAGTGTGAAAACTGAGTTTCCTTGAGAGCTGCTTGGAAGCCTGATGGTGTGTGAAGTTAGTGAGCCAAATGGAGTTGTTCTCCCACAAGAACCACTCGGCTGATTCTTCTTCAATATGCCTTTCACCGACATGCAGTGTTTCCTTGATTGAATTAGCTCTCACACCAATATTTGCATCTGGAGCCTTTGCATTGAGGGCTATCTGAAAACGGCTGTGGCGCTGAAGTTGCCTGTGAATGTGGAGTTGGTGGCATGTGAAACCCGCATGTGGAGCATTCGTTTGTGTGGGATGCTCTACCAGGTTCATTCCTAGATAATGCACTCAAAGGGCACTAAGCATAGAGTGTGTAAACAGTTTCCCTGAGAGCTGCTTGGAAGCCTGATGGTGTGTGAAGTTAGTGAGCCAAATGGAGTTGTTCTCCCACAAGAATCACTCGGCTGATCCTTCTTCAATATGCCCTTCACCAACATGCAGTGTTTCCTTGATTGAATTAGCTCTCACACCAATATTTGCGTCTAGAGCGTTTGCATTTAGGGCGATCTGAAAACGGCTGTGGCGCTGAAGTTGCCTGTGAATGTGGAGTTGGTGGCATGTGAAACCCGCATGTGGAGCATTCGTTTGTGTGGGATGCTCTACCAGGTTCATTCCTAGATAATGCACTGAAAGGGCACTAAGCATAGAGTGTGAAAACTGAGTTTCCTTGAGAGCTGCTTGGAAGCCTGATGGTGTGTGAAGTTAGTGAGCCAAATGGAGTTGTTCTCCCACAAGAACCGCTCAGCTGATCCTTCTTCAATATGCCCTTCACCAACATGCAGTGTTTCCTTGATTGAATTAGCTCTCACACTAATATTTGCGTCTAGAGCCTTTGCATTGAGGGCTATCTGAAAACGGCTGTGGCGCTGAAGTTGCCTGTGAATGTGGAGTTGGTGGCATGTGAAACCCGCATGTGGAGCATTCGTTTGTGTGGGATGCTCACCAAGCTTCATTTCAGTCCTAGGCACTCAAAGGGCACTAAGCATAGATGTGAAAACTGTTTCCTTGAGAGCTGCTTGGAAGCCTGATGGTGTGTGAAGTTAGTGAGCCAAATGGAGTTGTTCTCCCACAAGAACCACTCGGCTGATCCTTCTTCAATATGCCCTTCACCAACATGCAGTGTTTCCTTGATTGAATTAGCTCTCACACCAATATTTGCGTCTAGAGCCTTTGCATTGAGGGCTATCTGAAAATGGCTGTGGCGCTGAAGTTGCCTGTGAATGTGGAGTTGGTGGCATGTGAAACCCGCATGTGGAGCATTCGTTTGTGTGGGATGCTCTACCAGGTTCATTCCTAGATAATGCACTCAACGGGCACTAAGCATAGAGTGTGTAAACAGTTTCCCTGAGAGCTGCTTGGAAGCCTGATGGTGTGTGAGGTTAGTGAACAAAATGGGGTTGTTCTCCCACAAGAGCCACTCGGCTGATCCTACTTCAATATGCCCTTCACCAACATGCAGTGTTTCCTTGATTGAATTAGCTCTCACACCAACATTTGCGTCTAGAGCCTTTGCATTGAGGGCTATCTGAAAACGGCTGTGGCGCTGAAGTTGCCTGTGAATGTGGAGTTGGTGGCATGTGAAACCCGCATGTGGAGCATTCGTTTGTGTGGGATGCTCACCAAGCTTCATTTCAGTCCTAGGCACTCAAAGGGCACTAAGCATAGAGTGTGAAAACTGAGTTTCCTTGAGAGCTGCTTGGAAGCCTGATGATGTGTGAAGTTAGTGAGCCAAATGGAGTTGTTCTCCCACAAGAACCACTCGGCTGATCCTTCTTCAATATGCCCTTCACCAACATGCAGTGTTTCCTTGATTGAATTAGCTCTCACACCAATATTTGTGTCTAGAGCGTTTGCATTTAGGGCGATCTGAAAACGGCTGTGGCGCTGAAGTTGCCTGTGAATGTGGAGTTGGTGGCATGTGAAACCCGCATGTGGAGCATTCGTTTGTGTGGGATGCTCTACCAGGTTCATTCCTAGATAATGCACTCAAAGGGCACTAAGCATAGAGTGTGAAAACTGAGTTTCCTTGAGAGCTGCTTGGAAGCCTGATGGTGTGTGAAGTTAGTGAGCCAAATGGAGTTGTTCTCCCACAAGAACCACTCGGCTGATTCTTCTTCAATATGCCCTTCACCAACATGCAGTGTTTCCTTGATTGAATTAGCTCTCACACCAATATTTGCGTCTAGAGCCTTTGCATTGAGGGCTATCTGAAAACGGCTGTGGCGCTGAATTTGCCTGTGAATGTGGAGTTGGTGGCATGTGAAACCCGCATGTGGAGCATTCGTTTGTGTGGGATGCTCACCAAGCTTCATTTCAGTCCTAGGCACTCAAAGGGCACTAAGCATAGAGTGTGAAAACTGAGTTTCCTTGAGAGCTGCTTGGAAGCCTGATGGTGTGTGAAGGCGTTGAGCCAAATGGAGTTGTTCTCCCACAAGAACCACTCAGCTGATCCTTCTTCAATATGCCCTTCACCAACATGCAGTGTTTCCTTGATTGAATTAGCTCTCACACCAATATTTGCGTCTAGAGCCTTTGCATTGAGGGCTATCTGAAAACGGCTGTGGCGCTGAAGTTGCCTGTGAATGTGGAGTTGGTGGCATGTGAAACCCGCATGTGGAGCATTGGTTTGTGTGGGATGATCACCAAGCTTCGTTTTATTCCTAGGCACTCAAAGGGCACTAAGCATAGAGTGTGAAAACTGTTTCCTTGAGAGCTGCTTGGAAGCCTGATGTTGTGTGAAGTTAGTGAGCCAAATGGAGTTGTTCTCCCACAAGAACCACTCGGCTGATCCTTCTTCAATATGCCCTTCGCCAACATGCAGTGTTTCCTTGATTGAATTAGCTCTCACAGCAATATTTGCGTCTAGAGCCTTTGCATTGAGGACTATCTGAAAACGGCTGTGGCGCTGAAGTTGCCTGTGAATGTGGAGTTGGTGGCATGTGAAACCCGCATGTGGAGCATTCGTTTGTGTGGGATGCTCTACCAGGTTCATTCCTAGATAATGCACTCAAAGGGCACTAAGCATAGAGTGTGAAAACTGAGTTTCCTTGAGAGCTGCTTGGAAGCCTGATGGTGTGTGAAGTTAGTGAGCCAAATGGAGTTGTTCTCCCACAAGAACCACTCGGCTGATCCTTCTTCAATATGCCCTTCACCAACATGCAGTGTTTCCTTGATTGAATTAGCTCTCACACCAATATTTGCGTCTAGAGCCTTTGCATTGAGGGCTATCTGAAAATGGCTGTGGCGCTGAAGTTGCCTGTGAATGTGGAGTTAGTGGCATGTGAAACCCGCATGTGGAGCATTCGTTTGTGTGGGATGCTCTACCAGGTTCATTCCTAGATAATGCACTCAACGGGCACTAAGCATAGAGTGTGTAAACAGTTTCCCTGAGAGCTGCTTGGAAGCCTGATGGTGTGTGAGGTTAGTGAACAAAATGGGGTTGTTCTCCCACAAGAGCCACTCGGCTGATCCTACTTCAATATGCCCTTCACCAACATGCAGTGTTTCCTTGATTGAATTAGCTCTCACACCAATATTTGCGTCTAGAGCCTTTGCATTGAGGGCTATCTGAAAACGGCTGTGGCGCTGAAGTTGCCTGTGAATGTGGAGTTGGTGGCATGTGAAACCCGCATGTGGAGCATTCGTTTGTGTGGGATGCTCACCAAGCTTCATTTCAGTCCTAGGCACTCAAAGGGCACTAAGCATAGAGTGTGAAAACTGAGTTTCCTTGAGAGCTGCTTGGAAGCCTGATGATGTGTGAAGTTAGTGAGCCAAATGGAGTTGTTCTCCCACAAGAACCACTCGCTGATCCTTCTTCAATATGCCCTTCACCAACATGCAGTGTTTCCTTGATTGAATTAGCTCTCACACCAATATTTGTGTCTAGAGCGTTTGCATTTAGGGCGATCTGAAAACGGCTGTGGCGCTGAAGTTGCCTGTGAATGTGGAGTTGGTGGCATGTGAAACCCGCATGTGGAGCATTCGTTTGTGTGGGATGCTCTACCAGGTTCATTCCTAGATAATGCACTCAAAGGGCACTAAGCATAGAGTGTGAAAACTGAGTTTCCTTGAGAGCTGCTTGGAAGCCTGATGGTGTGTGAAGTTAGTGAGCCAAATGGAGTTGTTCTCCCACAAGAACCACTCGGCTGATTCTTCTTCAATATGCCCTTCACCAACATGCAGTGTTTCCTTGATTGAATTAGCTCTCACACCAATATTTGCGTCTAGAGCCTTTGCATTGAGGGCTATCTGAAAACGGCTGTGGCGCTGAAGTTGCCTGTGAATGTGGAGTTGGTGGCATGTGAAACCCGCATGTGGAGCATTCGTTTGTGTGGGATGCTCACCAAGCTTCATTTCAGTCCTAGGCACTCAAAGGGCACTAAGCATAGAGTGTGAAAACTGAGTTTCCTTGAGAGCTGCTTGGAAGCCTGATGGTGTGTGAAGGCGTTGAGCCAAATGGAGTTGTTCTCCCACAAGAACCACTCAGCTGATCCTTCTTCAATATGCCCTTCACCAACATGCAGTGTTTCCTTGATTGAATTAGCTCTCACACCAATATTTGCGTCTAGAGCCTTTGCATTGAGGGCTATCTGAAAACGGCTGTGGCGCTGAAGTTGCCTGTGAATGTGGAGTTGGTGGCATGTGAAACCCGCATGTGGAGCATTGGTTTGTGTGGGATGATCACCAAGCTTCGTTTTATTCCTAGGCACTCAAAGGGCACTAAGCATAGAGTGTGAAAACTGTTTCCTTGAGAGCTGCTTGGAAGCCTGATGTTGTGTGAAGTTAGTGAGCCAAATGGAGTTGTTCTCCCACAAGAACCACTCGGCTGATTCTTCTTCAATATGCCCTTCGCCAACATGCAGTGTTTCCTTGATTGAATTAGCTCTCACAGCAATATTTGCGTCTAGAGCCTTTGCATTGAGGACTATCTGAAAACGGCTGTGGCGCTGAAGTTGCCTGTGAATGTGGAGTTGGTGGCATGTGAAACCCGCATGTGGAGCATTCGTTTGTGTGGGATGCTCTACCAGGTTCATTCCTAGATAATGCACTCAAAGGGCACTAAGCATAGAGTGTGAAAACTGAGTTTCCTTGAGAGCTGCTTGGAAGCCTAATGGTGTGTGAAGTTAGTGAGCCAAATGGAGTTGTTCTCCCACAAGAACCACTCAGCTGATCCTTCTTCAATATGCCCTTCACCAACATGCAGTGTTTCCTTGATTGAATTATCTCTCACACCAATATTTGCGTCTAGAGCCTTTGCATTGAGGGCTGTCTGAAAACGGCTGTGGCGCTGAAGTTGCCTGTGAATGTGGAGTTGGTGGCATGTGAAAGTCGCATGTGGAGCATTGGTTTCTGTGGGATGCTCACCAAGCTTCGTTTTATTCCTAGGCACTCAAAGGGCACTAAGCATAGAGTGTGAAAACTGTTTCCTTGAGAGCTGCTTGGAAGCCTGATGGTGTGTGAAGTTAGTGAGCCAAATGGAGTTGTTCTCCCACAAGAACCACTCGGCTGATCCTTCTTCAATATGCCCTTCGCCAACATGCAGTGTTTCCTTGATTGAATTAGCTCTCACACCAATATTTGCATCTAGAGCCTTTGCATTGAGGACCATCTGAAAACGGCTGTGGCGCTGAAGTTGCCTGTGAATGTGGAGTTGGTGGCATGTGAAACCCGCATGTGGAGCATTCGTTTGTGTGGGATGCTCTACCAGGTTCATTCCTAGATAATGCACTGAAAGGGCACTAAGCATAGAGTGTGAAAACTGAGTTTCCTTGAGAGCTGCTTGGAAGCCTGATGGTGTGTGAAGTTAGTGAGCCAAATGGAGTTGTTCTCCCACAAGAACCACTCGGCTGATCCTTCTTCAATATGCCCTTCACCAACATGCAGTGTTTCCTTGATTGAATTAGCTCTCACACCAATATTTGCGTCTAGAGCCTTTGCATTGAGGGCTATCTGAAAACGGCTGTGGCGCTGAAGTTGCCTGTGAATGTGGAGTTGGTGGCATGTGAAACCCGCATGTGGAGCATTCGTTTGTGTGGGATGCTCTACCAGGTTCATTCCTAGATAATGCACTCAACGGGCACTAAGCATAGAGTGTGTAAACAGTTTCCCTGAGAGCTGCTTGGAAGCCTGATGGTGTGTGAGGTTAGTGAGCAAAATGGGGTTGTTCTCCCACAAGAGCCACTCGGCTGATCCTACTTCAATATGCCCTTCACCAACATGCAGTGTTTCCTTGATTGAATTAGCTCTCACACCAATATTTGCGTCTAGAGCCTTTGCATTGAGGGATATCTGAAAACGGCTGTGGCGCTGAAGTTGCCTGTGAATGTGGAGTTGGTGGCATGTGAAACCCGCATGTGGAGCATTCGTTTGTGTGGGATGCTCACCAAGCTTCATTTCAGTCCTAGGCACTCAAAGGGCACTAAGCATAGAGTGTGAAAACTGAGTTTCCTTGAGAGCTGCTTGGAAGCCTGATGATGTGTGAAGTTAGTGAGCCAAATGGAGTTGTTCTCCCATAGAACCACTCAGCTGATCCTTCTTCAATATGCCCTTCACCAACATGCAGTGTTTCCTTGATTGAATTAGCTCTCACACCAATATTTGCGTCTAGAGCCTTTGCATTGAGGGCTATCTGAAAACGGCTGTGGCGCTGAAGTTGCCTGTGAATGTGGAGTTGGTGGCATGTGAAACCCGCATGTGGAGCATTCGTTTGTGTTTGATGCTCTACCAGGTTCATTCCTAGATAATGCACTCAAAGGGCACTAAGCATAGAGTGTGAAAACTGAGTTTCCTTGAGAGCTGCTTGGAAGCCTGATGGTGTGTGCGGTTAGTGAGCCAAATGGAATTGTTCTCCCACAAGAACCACTCGGCCGATCCTTCTTCAATATGCCCTTCACCAACATGCAGTGTTTCCTTGATTGAATTAGCTCTCACACCAATATTTGCGTCTAGAGCCTTTGCATTGAGGGCTATCTGAAAACGGCTGTGGCGCTGAAGTTGCCTGTGAATGTGGAGTTGGTGGCATGTGAAACCCGCATGTGGAGCATTCGTTTGTGTGGGATGCTCACCAAGCTTCATTTCAGTCCTAGGCACTCAAAGGGCACTAAGCATAGAGTGTGAAAACTGAGTTTCCTTGAGAGCTGCTTGGAAGCCTGATGGTGTGTGAAGTTAGTGAGCCAAATGGAGTTGTTCTCCCACAAGAACCACTCGGCTGATTCTTCTTCAATATGCCCTTCAGCAACATGCATTGTTTCCTTGATTGAATTAGCTCTCACACCAATATTTGCGTCTTGAGCCTTTGCATTGAGGGCTATCTGAAAACGGCTGTGGCGCTGAAGTTGCCTGTGAATGTGGAGTTGGTGGCATGTGAAACCCGCATGTGGAGCATTCGTTTGTGTGAGATGCTCTACCAGGTTCATTCCTAGATAATGCACTCAAAGGGCACTAAGCATAGAGTGTGAAAACTGAGTTTCCTTGAGAGCTGCTTGGAAGCCTGATGGTGTGTGAGGTTAGTGAGCCAAATGGAATTGTTCTCCCACAAGAACCACTCGGCCGATCCTTCTTCAATATGCCCTTCACCAACATGCAGTGTTTCCTTGATTGAATTAGCTCTCACACCAATATTTGCGTCTAGAACCTTTGCATTGAGGGCTATCTGAAAACGGCTGTGGCGCTGAAGTTGCCTGTGAATGTGGAGTTGGTTGCATGTGAAACCCGCATGTGGAGCATTCGTTTGTGTGGGATGCTCACCAAGCTTCATTTCAGTCCTAGGCACTCAAAGGGCACTAAGCATAGAGTGTGAAAACTGAGTTTCCTTGAGAGCTGCTTGGAAGCCTGATGGTGTGTGAGGTTAGTGAGCCAAATGGAGTTGTTCTCCCACAAGAACCACTCAGCTGATCCTTCTTCAATATGCCCTTCACCAACATGCAGTGTTTCCTTGATTGAATTAGCTCTCACACCAATATTTGCGTCTAGAGCCTTTGCATTGAGGGCTATCTGAAAACGGCTGTGGCGCTGAAGTTGCCTGTGAATGTGGAGTTGGTGGCATGTGAAAGTCGCATGTGGAGCATTGGTTTCTGTGGGATGCTCACCAAGCTTCGTTTTATTCCTAGGCACTCAAAGGGCACTAAGCATAGAGTGTGAAAACTGTTTCCTTGAGAGCTGCTTGGAAGCCTGATGTTGTGTGAAGTTAGTGAGCCAAATGGAGTTGTTCTCCCACAAGAACCACTCGGCTGATCCTTCTTCAATATGCCCTTCGCCAACATGCAGTGTTTCCTTGATTGAATTAGCTCTCACACCAATATTTGCGTCTAGAGCCTTTGCATTGAGGACTATCTGAAAACGGCTGTGGCGCTGAAGTTGCCTGTGAATGTGGAGTTGGTGGCATGTGAAACCCGCATGTGGAGCATTCGTTTGTGTGCGATGCTCTACCAGGTTCATTCCTAGATAATGCACTCAAAGGGCACTAAGCATAGAGTGTGAAAACTGAGTTTCCTTGAGAGCTGCTTGGAAGCCTGATGGTGTGTGAAGTTAGTGAGCCAAATGGAGTTGTTCTCCCACAAGAACCACTCGGCTGATTCTTCTTCAATATGCCCTTCACCAACATGCAGTGTTTCCTTGATTGAATTAGCTCTCACACCAATATTTGCGTCTAGAGCCTTTGCATTGAGGGCTATGTGAAAACGGCTGTGGCGCTGAAGTTGCCTGTGAATGTGGAGTTGGTGGCATGTGAAACCCGCATGTGGAGCATTGGTTTGTGTGGGATGCTCACCAAGCTTCATTTCAGTCCTAGGCACTCAAAGGGCACTAAGCATAGAGTGTGAAAACTGAGTTTCCTTGAGAGCTGCTTGGAAGCCTGATGATGTGTGAAGTTAGTGAGCCAAATGGAGTTGTTCTCCCATAGAACCACTCAGCTGATCCTTCTTCAATATGCCCTTCACCAACATGCAGTGTTTCCTTGACTGAATTAGCTCTCACACCAATATTTGCGTCTAGAGCCTTTGCATTGAGGGCTATCTGAAAACGGCTGTGGCGCTGAAGTTGCCTGTGAATGTGGAGTTGGTGGCATGTGAAACCCGCATGTGGAGCATTGGTTTGTGTGGGATGCTCACCAAGCTTCGTTTTATTCCTAGGCACTCAAAGGGCACTAAGCATAGAGTGTGAAAACTGTTTCCTTGAGAGCTGCTTGGAAGCCTGATGTTGTGTGAAGTTAGTGAGCCAAATGGAGTTGTTCTCCCACAAGAACCACTCGGCTGATCCTTCTTCAATATGCCCTTCACCAACATGCAGTGTTTCCTTGATTGAATTAGCTCTCACACCAATATTTGCGTCTAGAGCCTTTGCATTGAGGACTATCTGAAAACGGCTGTGGCGCTGAAGTTGCCTGTGAATGTGGAGTTGGTGGCATGTGAAACCCGCATGTCGAGCATTCGTTTGTGTGGGATGCTCTACCAGGTTCATTCCTAGATAATGCACTCAAAGGGCACTAAGCATAGAGTGTGAAAACTGAGTTTCCTTGAGAGCTGCTTGGAAGCCTGATGGTGTGTGAAGTTAGTGAGCCAAATGGAGTTGTTCTCCCACAAGAACCACTCGGCTGATTCTTCTTCAATATGCCCTTCACCAACATGCATTGTTTCCTTGATTGAATTAGCTCTCACACCAATATTTGCGTCTAGAGCCTTTGCATTGAGGGCTATCTGAAAACGGCTGTGGCGCTGAAGTTGCCTGTGAATGTGGAGTTGGTGGCATGTGAAACCCGCATGTGGAGCATTCGTTTGTGTGCGATGCTCTACCAGGTTCATTCCTAGATAATGCACTCAAAGGGCACTAAGCATAGAGTGTGAAAACTGAGTTTCCTTGAGAGCTGCTTGGAAGCCTGATGGTGTGTGAAGGCGGTGAGCCAAATGGAGTTGTTCTCCCACAAGAACCACTCGGCTGATCCTTCTTCAATATGCCCTTCACCAACATGCAGTGTTTCCTTGATTGAATTAGCTCTCACACCAATATTTGCGTCTAGAGCCTTTGCATTGAGGACTATCTGAAAACGGCTGTGGCGCTGAAGTTGCCTGTGAATGTGGAGTTGGTGGCATGTGAAACCCGCATGTGGAGCATTCGTTTGTGTGGGATGCTCTACCAGGTTCATTCCTAGATAATGCACTCAAAGGGCACTAAGCATAGAGTGTGAAAACTGAGTTTCGTTGAGAGCTGCTTGGAAGCCTGATGGTGTGTGAAGTTAGTGAGCCAAATGGAGTTGTTCTCCCACAAGAACCACTCGGCTGATCCTTCTTCAATACGCCCTTCACCAACATGCAGTGTTTCCTTGATTGAATTAGCTCTCACACCAATATTTGCGTCTAGAGCCTTTGCATTGAGGGCTATCTGAAAACGGCTGTGGCGCTGAAGTTGCCTGTGAATGTGGAGTTGGTGGCATGTGAAACCCGCATGTGGAGCATTCGTTTGTGTGGGATGCTCACCAAGCTTCATTTCAGTCCTAGGCACTCAAAGGGCACTAAGCATAGAGTGTGAAAACTGAGTTTCCTTGAGAGCTGCTTGGAAGCCTGATGGTGTGTGAAGTTAGTGAGCCAAATGGAGTTGTTCTCCCACAAGAACCACTCGGCTGATCCTTCTTCAATATGCCCTTCACCAACATGCAGTGTTTCCTTGATTGAATTAGCTCTCACACCAATATTTGCGTCTAGAGCCTTTGTATTGAGGGCTATCTGAAAACGGCTGTGGTGCTGAAGTTGCCTGTGAATGTGGAGTTGGTGGCATGTGAAACCCGCATGTGGAGCATTCGTTTTTGTGGGATGCTCTACCAGGTTCATTCCTTTATAATGCACTCAAAGGGCACTAAGCATAGAGTGTGAAAACTGAGTTTCCTTGAGAGCTGCTTGGAAGCCTGATGGTGGTGAAGTTAGTGAGCCAAATCGAGTTGTTCTCCCACAAGAACCACTCGGCTGATTCTTCTTCAATATGCCCTTCACCAACATGCAGTGTTTCCTTGATTGAATTAACTCTCACACCAATATTTGCGTCTAGAGCCTTTGCATTGAGGGCTATCTGAAAACGGCTGTGGCGCTGAAGTTGCCTGTGAATGTGGAGTTGGTGGCATGTGAAACCCGCATGTGGAGCATTCGTTTGTGTGGGATGCTCTACCAGGTTCATTCCTAGATAATGCACTCAAAGGGCACTAAGCATAGAGTGTGAAAACTGAGTTTCCTTGAGAGCTGCTTGGAAGCGTGATGGTGTGTGAGGTTAGTGAGCCAAATGGAGTTGTTCTCCCACAAGAGCCACTCGGCTGATCCTACTTCAATATGCCCTTCACCAACATGCAGTGTTTCCTTGATTGAATTAGCTCTCACACCAATATTTGCGTCTAGAACCTTTGCATTGAGGGCTATCTGAAAATGGCTGTGGCGCTGAAGTTGCCTGTGAATGTGGAGTTGGTGGCATGTGAAACCCGCATGTGGAGCATTCGTTTGTGTGGGATGCTCACAAAGCTTCATTTCAGTCCTAGGCACTCAAAGGGCACTAAGCATAGAGTGTGAAAACTGAGTTTCCTTGAGAGCTGCTTGGAAGCCTAATGGTGTGTGAAGGCAGTGAGTCAAATGGAGTTGTTCTCCCACAAGAACCACTCAGCTGATCCTTCTTCAATATGTCCTTCACCAACATGCAGTGTTTCCTTGATTGAATTAGCTCTCACACCAATATTTGCTTCTAGAGCCTTTGCGTTGAGGGCTATCTGAAAACGGCTGTGGCGCTGAAGTTGCCTGTGAATGTGGAGTTGGTGGCATGTGAAACCCGCATGTGGAGCATTGGTTTGTGTGTAATGCTCACCAAGCTTCATTTCAGTCCTAGGCACTCAAAGGGCACTAAGCATAGAGTGTGAAAACTGAGTTTCCTTGAGAGCTGCTTGGAAGCCTGATGGTGTGTGAAGTTAGTGAGCCAAATGGAGTTGTTCTCCCACAAGAACCACTCGGCTGATCCTTCTTCAATATGCCTTTCACCGACATGCAGTGTTTCCTTGATTGAATTAGCTCTCACACCAATATTTGTGTCTAGAGCCTTTGCATTGAGGGCTATCTGAAAACGGCTGTGACGCTGAAGTTGCCTGTGAATGTGGAGTTGGTGGCATGTGAAACCCGCATGTGGAGCATTCGTTTGTGTGGGATGCTCTACCAGGTTCATTCCTAGATAATGCACTCAAAGGGCACTAAGCATAGAGTGTGAAAACTGAGTTTCCTTGAGAGCTGCTTGGAAGCCTGATGGTGTGTGAAGTTAGTGAGCCAAATGGAGTTGTTCTCCCACAAGAACCACTCGGCTGATTCTTCTTCAATATGCCCTTCACCAACATGCAGTGTTTCCTTGATTGAATTAGCTCTCACACCAATATTTGCGTCTAGAGCCTTTGCATTGAGGGCTATCTGAAAACGGCTGTGGCGCTGAAGTTGCCTGTGAATGTGGAGTTGGTGGCATGTGAAACCCGCATGTGGAGCATTCGTTTTTGTGTGATGCTCACCAAGCTTCGTTTTATTCCTAGGCACTCAAAGGGCACTAAGCATAGAGTGTGAAAACTGAGATTCCTTGAGAGCTGCTTGGAAGCCTGATGGTGTGTGAAGTTAGTGAGCCAAATGGAGTTGTTCTCCCACAAGAACCACTCGGCTGATCCTTCTTCAATATGCCCTATGCCAACATGCAGTGTTTCCTTGATTGAATTAGCTCTCACACCAATATTTGCGTCTAGAGCCTTTGCATTGAGGGCTATCTGAAAACGGCTATGGCGCTGAAGTTGCCTGTGAATGTGGAGTTGGTGGCATGTGAAACCCGCATGTGGAGCATTCGTTTGTGTGGGATGCTCTAAGAGGTTCATTCCTAGATAATGCACTGAAAGGGCACTAAGCATTGAGTGTGAATACTGAGTTTCCTTGGAAGCTGCTTGGAAGCCTGATGGTGTGTGAAGTTAGTGAGCCAAATGGAGTTGTTCTCCCACAAGAACCACTCGGCTGATTCTTCTTCAGTATGCCCTTCACCAACATGCTGTGTTTCCTTGATTGAATTGGCTCTCACACCAATATTTGCATCTAGAGCCTTTGCATTGAGGGCTATCTGAAAACGGCTGTGGCGCTGAAGTTGCCTGTGAATGTGGAGTTGTTGGCATGTGAAACCCGCATGTGGAGCATTCGTTTGTGTGGGATGCTCTAAGTTGTTCATTCCTAGATAATGCACTCAAAGGGCACTAAGCATAGAGTGTGAAAACTGAGTTTCCTTGGAAGTTGCTTGGAAGCCTGATGGTGTGTGACGTTAGTGAGCCAAATGGAGTTGTTCTCCCACAAGAACCACTCGGCTGATCCCTCTTCAATATGCCCTTCACCAACATGCAGTGTTTCCTTGATTGAATTAGCTCTCACACCAATATTTGCGTCTAGAGCCTTTGCATTGAGGACTATCTGAAAACAGCTGTGGCGCTGAAGTTGCCTGTGAGTGTGGAGTTAGTGGCATGTGAATCCCGCATGTGGAGCATTCGTTTGTGTGGGATGCTCTACCAGGTTCATTCCTAGATAATGCACTCAAAGGGCACTAAGCATAGAGTGTGAAAACTGAGTTTCCTTGAGAGCTGCTTGGAAGCCTGATGGTGTGTGAAGTTAGTGAGCCAAATGGAGTTGTTCTCCCACAAGAACCACTCGGCTGATCCTACTTCAATATGCCCTTCACCAACATGCAGTGTTTCCTTGATTGAATTAGCTCTCACACCAATATTTGCGTCTAGAGCCTTTGCATTGAGGGCTATCTGAAAACGGCTGTGGCGCTGAAGTTGCCTGTGAATGTGGAGTTGTTGGCATGTGAAACCCGCATGTGGAGCATTCGTTTGTGTGGGATGCTCACCAAGCTTCATTTCAGTCCTAGGCACTCAAAGGGCACTAAGCATAGAGTGTGAAAACTGAGTTTCCTTGAGAGCTGCTTTTAAGCCTGATGGTGTGTGAAGTTAGTGAGCCATATGGAGTTGTTCTCCCACAAGAACCACTCGGCTGATCCTTCTTCAATATGCCCTTCACCAACATGCAGTGTTTCCTTGATTGAATTAGCTCTCACACCAATATTTGCGTCTAGAGCCTTTGCATTGAGGGCTATCTGAAAACGGCTGTGGCGCTGAAGTTGCCTGTGAATGTGGAGTTGGTGGCATGTGAAACCCGCATGTGGAGCATTCGTTTGTGTGGGATGCTCACCAAGCTTCATTTCAGTCCTAGGCACTCAAAGGGCACTAAGCATAGAGTGTGAAAACTGAGTTTCCTTGAGAGCTGCTTGGAAGCCTGATGGTGTGTGAAGTTAGTGAGCCAAATGGAGTTGTTCTCCCACAAGAACCACTCGGCTGATCCTTCTTCAATATGCCCTTCACCAACATGCAGTGTTTCCTTGATTGAATTAGCTCTCACACCAATATTTGCATCTAGAGCCTTTGCATTGAGGGCTATCTGAAAATGGCTGTGGTGCTGAAGTTGCCTGTGAATGTGTAGTTGGTGGCATGTGAAACCCGCATGTGGAGCATTCGTTTGTGTGGGATGCTCTACCAGGTTCATTCCTAGATAATGCACTCAAAGGGCACTAAGCATAGAGTGTGAAAACTGAGTTTCCTTGAGAGCTGCTTGGAAGCCTGATGGTGTGTGAAGTTAGTGAGCCAAATGGAGTTGTTCTCCCACAAGAACCACTCGGCTGATTTTTCTTCAATATGCCCTTCACCAACATGCAGTGTTTCCTTGATTGAATTAGCTCTCACACCAATATTTGCGTCTAGAGCCTTTGCATTGAGGGCTATCTGAAAACGGCTGTGGCGCTGAAGTTGCCTTTGAATGCGGAGTTGGTGGCATGTGAAACCCGCATGTGGAGCATTCGTTTGTGTGGG
Source organism: Ochotona princeps (assembly GCF_030435755.1). Taxonomy (NCBI): domain Eukaryota; kingdom Metazoa; phylum Chordata; class Mammalia; order Lagomorpha; family Ochotonidae; genus Ochotona; species Ochotona princeps. Next base: position 1,797 of record NW_026700410.1, on the reverse strand, counting down.
ATGCTCACCAAGCTTCATTTCAGTCCTAGGTACTCAAAGGGCACTAAGCGTAGAGTGTGAAAACTGAGTTTCCTTGAGAGCTGCTTGGAAGCCTGATGGTGTGTGAAGTTAGTGAGCCAAATGGAGTTGTTCTCCCACAAGAACCACTCGGCTGATCCTACTCCAATATGCCCTTCACCAACATGCAGTGTTTCCTTGATTGAATTAGCTCTCACACCAATATTTGCGTCTAGAGCCTTTGCATTGAGGGCTATCTGAAAACGGCTGTGGCGCTGAAGTTGCCTGTGAATGTGGAGTTGTTGGCATGTGAAACCCGCATGTGGAGCATTCGTTTGTGTGGGATGCTCACCAAGCTTCATTTCAGTCCTAGGCACTCAAAGGGCACTAAGCATAGAGTGTGAAAACTGAGTTTCCTTGAGAGCTGCTTGGAAGCCTGATGGTGTGTGAAGTTAGTGAGCCATATGGAGTTGTTCTCCCACAAGAACCACTCGGCTGATCCTTCTTCAATATGCCCTTCACCAACATGCAGTGTTTCCTTGATTGAATTAGCTCTCACACCAATATTTGCGTCTAGAGCCTTTGCATTGAGGGCTATCTGAAAACGGCTGTGGCGCTGAAGTTGCCTGTGAATGTGGAGTTGGTGGCATGTGAAACCCGCATGTGGAGCATTCGTTTGTGTGGGATGCTCACCAAGCTTCATTTCAGTCCTAGGCACTCAAAGGGCACTAAGCATAGAGTGTGAAAACTGAGTTTCCTTGAGAGCTGCTTGGAAGCCTGATGGTGTGTGAAGTTAGTGAGCCAAATGGAGTTGTTCTCCCACAAGAACCACTCGGCTGATCCTTCTTCAATATGCCCTTCACCAACATGCAGTGTTTCCTTGATTGAATTAGCTCTCACACCAATATTTGCATCTAGAGCCTTTGCATTGAGGGCTATCTGAAAATGGCTGTGGTGCTGAAGTTGCCTGTGAATGTGTAGTTGGTGGCATGTGAAACCCGCATGTGGAGCATTCGTTTGTGTGGGATGCTCTACCAGGTTCATTCCTAGATAATGCACTCAAAGGGCACTAAGCATAGAGTGTGAAGACTGAGTTTCCTTGAGAGCTGCTTGGAAGCCTGATGGTGTGTGAAGTTAGTGAGCCAAATGGAGTTGTTCTCCCACAAGAACCACTCGGCTGATTCTTCTTCAATATGCCCTTCACCAACATGCAGTGTTTCCTTGATTGAATTAGCTCTCACACCAATATTTGCGTCTAGAGCCTTTGCATTGAGGGCTATCCGAAAACGGCTGTGGCACTGAAGTTGCCTGTGAATGTGGAGTTGGTGGCATGTGAAACCCGCATGTGGAGCATTCGTTTTTGTGTGATGCTCACCAAGCTTCGTTTTATTCCTAGGCACTCAAAGGGCACTAAGCATAGAGTGTGAAAACTGAGATTCCTTGAGAGCTGCTTGGAAGGCTGATGGTGTGTGAAGTTAGTGAGCCAAATGGAGTTGTTCTCCCACAAGAACCACTCGGCTGATCCTTCTTCAATATGCCCTACGCCAACATGCAGTGTTTCCTTGATTGAATTAGCTCTCACACCAATATTTGCGTCTAGAGCCTTTATATTGAGGGCTATCTGAAAACGGCTGTGGCGCTGAAGTTGCCTGTGAATGTGGAGTTGGTGGCATGTGAAACCCTCATGTGGAGCATTCGTTTGTGTGGGATGCTCACCAAGCTTCATTTCAGTCCTAGGCACTCAAAGGGCACTAAGCATAGAGTGTGAAAACTGAGTTTCCTTGAGAGCTGCTTGGAAGC
>NW_026700409.1:10000-25037 GCF_030435755.1 Ochotona princeps | reverse complement strand
GTGCGCAGACGCGACGTATGAACATGACAGCATGCATTGGAGGCACGGTGAGAAGCAGAAAAGAGCGAATACGGCTCCATATGAAGTGCATGCAGCAAAATAGTACGCTGGCCATACAGCTTCCATTCCTTACAAGGTATCAATACTCCTACAACAACTGGTACTGCAAATACATATATATATATATACTACGTTCGTTTTTACTATTGTTGAATGTACTACCACTACTACTATAACTCTTACTACTGTAACTATTACTGTGCCACGCCACTGTTACTACCAATAATAACTATACAAGAGCTACTACCAATACTACTACTAGTGATAACACTGTTGGTATAACAGCTGAGCGTTTTCTTTAACGCTGAGAAAACAGGAAAGCAGTGGATACTTGGATAATTAGAGTGGGACGAGGTAGTTGTAGTAGTAGTAGTGGTAGCAGTATCTTTTGACATACAAGCTTTTCTAGAACAGAAAGTTGCAGCTTGTGAAATAAGCTTTACTCAATGTCTAGGAATAGGAACATGATCATTGGAGAGAATGATCTTGCTACTCTGCGTATTGTTAAGCTACCTTTTGTCTCTATACCATACAGTCCAGCCCTACACGCTTTTTCTGAAAACAGTGGGACACAGTAACACGCACAGATAACTTATGTCTAGAGTATTACAGTGCTGCAGACTTGGAAAAAAAAAGAAAGAAAGTCTCAACCGAGCGGCGCAAGGCAGCACTATGTTATTTGATGCATGTACATTTTACTGAAGGAAGAGAGGAGGAAGTGATAGACAGAGAAAGTGAACCACAGCGAAGCGGAGGAGAGCGCGAGAAGAAGAAGAAGTTAGACAAGAGAGAGAAAAAACAGAAAACTTTTGGACAACCCTATGAGTGAGGCCTTCACTACAGGCAGAAAAACACCACACCTACAAACACAAGAGACGCGCGTTGGTGGACACACCTCGAATAGAGACCCTAGAAAAGACCCGTGAAGTAGATATAGCTGAGAGGGGAGGAGACTGATGTGCATGGAAAGCCAGAAAGCGTGTAAGCGGAAGGGAGGAAGTAGATTTTAGTCAGTTGACTGACGGAAAAGGCAGAAGAGAAAGAAGAAGGCAGGTAAGGAGAAGTCAACAGCACTCCAACACTATGCGGAGAATTACAAAAATGGAAAGAAAACAAACGAGCAAGAGGTGAAACGTCATGCTAGTCTTGGCTTAGAATATCAAAACAGACACAAGCAACTACCGCGAATACAACAACAACTGCTACTACCACTACTAGCTCTACCACCACGACTTCTACTACTAGCACTACTACTACTACTATCACAACTAGGATCACTATTACTACTACTAGCACGACTACAACGAGCTCTACCACTACAAGCACTACTACTACTACTCCTACTACCACTACTAGTACTACAACTAGCAATACTACTACAACCAGCACTACTACCACTGCTACTACTACTAATCGCAATATTACTACTAGCACTAGTACTACTACTAGTAGGACTACTACTACTACTAGAACTACTAGCATTGCCATTACTACCTAGCAGGACTACTAATAGCTCTACTGCTATTACTACTATTACTAGCGACACTACTACTACTATCAGCACTGCTAGTACTATTAGCACTACTAGTACTACTACCACTATTACTACTAGCACCACTAGTACTACTACCACTATTATTACTAGCACCACTACTTCTACTACTAGCACTACAAATACCGCTAGCACTACTGATACTACCAGCCCTACGACTACTACTATCAGTACTAATACTACCAGCCCTCCAACTAATAGCACTACTACTAGTAGGACATCGAAACGTTATGTTGTACATGCGTGTATACAGCCTTCCACGACATTTTCGTAGGAGGAAAATATGTGTCAACTTCTACGTCCAAGGCTTCCCCCACTAGTGACAGCATACAACGATAGACGTGTAAAGCTCGTATGTGATCTTGTATATCTTACAGCTCTTACTAATACTATTTATCCTATACTATGTATCAAATGTAGTAAACGCTTGTTTACGTGATTTCCTCTTTGCACACGTATAGCCGTATCTGTGCATGTCTCACAGTGACAGTTGTTCCTAGCCTCGTGTGATAGTATCATTGGTACTGTTAACACGTGTTTGCCCGCAGGCGATATTAGTATAGGCATCTCTAAACCTATGCATAGAAAGTTATAAGAAACATACAACAAGATATACCAGAGAGAAAGACATGTGGCGGACTAGAACTTGGGTATGCGAAGCAAGTCAGAAAAGGAGGGTATGAAGGGTGATACGAGCGGCGTAGAGACGCAGGACAACGTATCACGCCAATACCTTATACGATAGGTAGGTGTGAAAGGGGAGAAAAATGTCGTGCGTGGGGTTGACGTTGAACTGATGAAAGACAAAAAGAAAGAGATACAAGAGCGGAAATGAAGAAGGAAGACCAACGTGCAAGCATTCAACTGCTGGGCATCGGAAAGTACGTGAAGTCTATTAGTCCAGAAGCGTGCTTATCCCTGTCAGGCAAGTGTAAGAAACAGCTCACAGCAGGCATCACGCTGTCACTCTTTCGTCTACTTCGTGAAACTGTATGTAAACAGAAACCACACACTCGGCGTGATGATCGAAGAGAGAATCATGAAGGAAGGCTAGTCCTCGAGGGCTCGTCCTTGAGGGCTCGTCACTGTGTCGATTTCAGAATCTATTTTCCTACCTACTGAACGTTGTCATAAAAGAGTTGTCTACATTGAATGGGCTTGACTGCGGTCACCATTCATAGTTGATTTGCGAAAGAGATACACAGACGGGGGAAACTACGGTTGTACTTAAACTGTTGCTAATAGTGCGCTCAGTAGCTGGCTGCTGCCTCGACACCCAGTGAGGAGGACTGAGTCTACTACTATGAAGCTGATGACAATGATGTTGCGGCTGTTGACCTCCCCATGTAGATAGTGAGCTTATACGTCCCAAGTATATGCAGACCTGGAGCTTGATGTAAAGAGAAGCAGGTTTTTCGTTCCCAAAGTCGAGGCCACATCTTTTCATGACTTGTTCCCATGTCTTGAGCTGCATGATCTCTTGCTGTGACAGCGTGCAGATGACTTCAGGAGACAATTGAATCTCAATGAGATCTGTAGGTCCAGCGCCTTTTAGTAGTGGCCCCAAAGTAGTAGCGGGCGGCTGCTGCCAGCCACCCGTGCCCCGGTGTTCATCGTCCAGGCCGATCTACAAAAACGTACGGGAAGTCGGGTTGCCCCGTCGCGTATGTGGGCGTATTGCGCTGCACAGAGAGAACAGCATCACCCCAGTCGGTGACAAACACACACACACAAACACATGCGCACACATATCGCTCGTACACACACCTACACAGTACCCACGAACCATCCACACGGAGGAACACACAACTCACACGTCACCCACACACACACTAATCTATGACCCACTCACGCATAGCCGTAGGCACCAGAAACAGACGCAGACAGCTAACACACACGCAGACAGCACCCAGACACCACTCACAGCCGCAGACACCCACAGGCCGCCCCCACACGCAGACAGCACCGACAGTCCCACAGACGCAGACACCCCACCCACACCACGCACATACTTAGGACACACCCAATCACAAACAGCTAACACATGCACACACCTGCCACAAACCCACTCAACCACCACCCACAGCCGCAGACAACCCCGACACAGGCACACGAGACCCCCACAGACGCAGACACCCCACCGACGGAGCCACAGACGCAGACACTATACGCACACACGTAGTGAAAGAGATGATATGTTCGTATGATGCTTGTAACGGAACACGTGTACGTACGGTGATTGATATGTGAAAGCGTTTCGGACGTTGGTGTCCGGAGGCGTATTCATTTGTGAGGGGGCAGGGCAACAGAAGAAATTGACAGCCACACACCAGTGCCACAACGTACACCAATCAAGGTACGATAGCACTACATACTGAAACCGGGTCGGCCCTCACGCCTATATAGCAAGGGCAGGGGCTGGCAGCAAGTACAGGAATGCATAAGAAGCCTTGCAGCTCCCGCTGCGTCTCACGCGAGAGAAGAGGAGTGGCAAGCGACGAAGAATTTAACCAGCTGTCTGGACCCAGTTTTGTTTTCCATCACAAGCATTTATGCACCGTCACTTTTTCAAAGCTGTATCTATACGTACATATATATACGTTTATATTTATTTTATATAGATACCTCTGATTGATGGCTGTTGTATGTATGTGTATGGATACTGTATTGATAATTATGGAGCAAACGATGGGTATGTGTATGATATAATAAGATACATGTGTGTAAATGTATGTATATATACATATATTTCTCTGACTGATGGCCAATATAGGTATAGTTACTGCTTACATAATGTCAAGAAACAAACGCTGGGTGCGTGTATCATATAGTTACATATATATATATATACATCTATGATTGATGGCCAGCATAGTTACGAATATTGTGTAGGCAGTTACGAAACAAACACTGATTATCTGTGTCATAAAGCTATATACATGTATACACACCTACAAATATATATATATATCTATAAACACCTCTTATTGATGACCAGTATGGGCATGCATAAATACAGACACTCAAGAAAAACAAGTAGTGGGTCTGTCTGTCTGACTGCTGACAGGTATACGTATACATACATGTGTAGGCCTACGAGATTCAATAGAAGGTCATTTAGACTGACACCGAGCACTCTGCGTCCACACACACATGGACTGGGGGGATAGAAACAGGATGTTAGCAACTGATAATTTTCTACTGAATAGCTAAGGAAACCAGACTGTATGCCTGGGAACGTATGGAGAGAGGAACGTTCAAACAACATCCCCACGTATACGGGCACACACACAAACACACACGCACACAAACGCACACACTCGCACACACTACAGTCAGGAGACTGCGGGAGACGTCGTTCCCTCTTTTCCCCGAAAGGCACTGTAGAAGCGGAAGGGTGTCTGCATGAAGTCTCTGTGTTGTACGCATACGGTAAAGCGGCTTTACATCGAAAAATGTCTGGATCGTACATGCATGTTTGTATGTATACGTGTGTGTAGCCACTGGTGTGTCGTACTACTTCACGTCTACGCAAAAGCGGCTAAATATCAAAAGTCTCAATCATATAGTAGTAGTGTGCATGCCTGCAGTCCTGTATAGTTGTATGTGCGTCTGTGTGTGTGTCTGGGTGTTTGCTGGCATTGGTGTGTTCGTGTTTGTAGGACGAAAAATTGCAAGTCCCAAGAGAAGTCTGAACAGACACATCACTGAGTCCTTCTCCCCTCTCCCCCGACACCTTTTACGAGCGTTAAAATACTCATAACTTGCGCTTTTGCATGCACTTCCCTCACAACCTTGCTCAGTATAGTATGGACTTCCCTGATAGCTGCATGAGAGTGTCATTTCCCATATTCTTTTTGCTGAGTAGTATATACTTTCTTGATGGCAGAGAGAGCACGCAGAAAAATTCCCATTTACGATTACCTGCATGCCGTGCGCTTCATGCGCAACGTCTTAAGAATGTGAAAATCTTGAGGTTTTTCTTCTCTGTGCGCTGAAAAGGATATGTGTGTTCTGGCTGCTGACTCGCACCTGATATCTATATGTATCTATCTGTATGTGTGTGTGTCTGTGTGTTTCCGTCTGTCTTCCTCTCTCTCTTTCCGTGTATCTCTCTCTCTGTCTCTGTCTCTGGGTGTTTTCCCTACTCGGTCCTCTCAGCCTCTGCTGACATGTGTATGTGCGTGTGTGTGGTGTACGAACCGAGGCTTGTGTGAGAAGAAGACTTACCATGAGATATACGCCGAAAGGCGCGCCGAGGAGTGAGGGCTCGAGACCACAAGCCTTTGCAATCTGACTTTGAGTCATATCAAGAAAGCGACTCAGATCAATACCTGTACATTCATACATGCGGCCGGTGCCTTTAGGAACCTGGAGGAAGACTTTGTACAGCTTCCTTTCTGCGGGAGGGACAGAAACAAGAAATTTCTCGAACGTAGGGCGAAGCGAATTGACCTGATTGTACGTGGGGAACGTGAACCCCCAACGTAGCGGCGCTTCGTATGCCCTTCCTGTCTCAACGGCGTCTGGATCTGTACGGAAGAAATTGAGGCTGCCAATGCTTTTCGAAGGAGGAGAAGGAGCAGAAGGCAAGCGATAAAGCTTCTCCAACCCCGCGGGGTCTGGCTGAATATACTGGAATCGCTGCTCTACTTTCGGTGCTCCTTTAGTTGGAGGGGCGGCTAGACGTTCTTGCCACAGGGGACCCAACTCTCCGGGTCCGGGCCGCTGGATCATATTTTGCTAGAACCGGCAGGGGTACACCTGTTTCTCCGTGTGAACTACCTGGTTGAAGAATATCGTATACGAGTGGCCTTCCGTCGAGAGTCACTGTCACTGGTTGACTCTGAGAAGAAATCCACACATTTTGGGAACATCAGGAGGACCACTAATGGCAACACCAGCACCTCCTCCGCCTCCACCACTCCTACTACTGTTTCTTCTACTACTACCGCCAGCACCAGCAGCAGCACCAGCAACAGGCAGGAAAGCGCACATGTAGCGGCAAGCCTGACATAGCGTTGCTACTCCAGAGAGGGAAGAAGTCAGTTTACGATAGGAGGAAGAAGGGAAGTAAAAGACGAAGAAGAAGAAGTGGCGCTTCCCCACCTTGAAGAGCATGGCGCCCCTTCATAAGGCTGGTAGAGAGCTACTACCAGTCCTGATACTGCTATTACTGCTGTGGCGCGCGTGCACAAGAGAAAACATAAGAGAAAGGAACCCATTAACACGTAGACAATACGGTGGGGACAGTGGTGCTGGTAGTGGTGGTGGTGGTGATAGCCCCATTCGTCGGCGTGGGCTACACACAAGCACATGGTTTGTAAGGATGACGGACAATGCTTTCTCCGTGTACAACAAGTATACATATCTAAAGACTAGAAGAGATCACAGCAACTTGTTTCTGTCTCTCTGTCTCCTCGTCTACATACATACGTATGTATACATATACATGTGGAATACCGAACGAGGATGTTGTTTCACCCCAGTGAATCACTATTACCAGCAGAGACAGCAACGCATGCCCGGCTGCATGCACTGCTAGCAGTTTACTGCACTCATCCTTCATACATATTATATACAAACACTTCTCTACATGGAATGTGTACGACGTGTGCATTGATACTCTTGCGTACATACCCATCCACGACTTCAGGGACGTCCGGTGTGCTCCTATATCTGTCGTGCTGCGTTGTTGCTCCGTCTCCCTCTCCGTGTATGACTTCTCAATACCGCTGCGTATACATACATCCAGTTAGCTACGCCGTTGCTGTTCTCTATTTATCTCTCTCTCTCTCTTTCTCCTCATTGTATGATGTCACCTACTATACATGCGTATATTCGTAACTTCAGCTTTTTGAGCCTCTCTCACCCCCCCTCTCTCGCCTATTTGCTTCTAATCTACACTATGACGTGCCGCCTCTACTTCTTATCTTCCTCTTCTGCTTTTCCTTTTTTTTCTTCCTCCTACTTTTTGTTTTCTTCTTTTTGGGATGTAACACGCCTTCTACAGAGGAAATGGTGGGTACTTACGCCCTCAGAAGACTGCGCTTTACTCTTCGAAATCAATTTGAAGATCAGCAAGGGTCTTCCAAGCCGTGGTAACTCCTCGATTTGATGATTACACCACGAGCACATCTGCCCCCATGTCGCTGCTTTTACTTCGCTTCCAGATTTTACGCCGCATGCAACATTTCAACTGCTGAAGTTCTTCTGCAAAAGAGAAACACTAATCTTGTACAACTGCGCGGGTGCTTCCAGACCTATCGGCTTGTTGGGCGGGACACTCAAAGGCGCCATCATCGGCTTATTACCACTCTGTAAATCTTCAATCTGCACCAGAAGCATGCCTTCTCTCACAAGCTTCTGCTCCTCGCTTGTTGGCTGCATGCAAACACACATTCATATATATATATAAGTACCCTGGCATAGCGACGCCAGCTCTCATGCTTACCAACAGCATGCATGCGTCTTCTATCACATGAAAGAGAGAGAGAGGAGAGGGAGAAAGCAGCACAAGGAGAGCAACGTAGTGACACAGACTCTATGACCATGTAGCATAGTCGTATACTGACATCAGCAGCAACAATGTTGCACATTCAGCTGCAATTATAGCTTTCGTGCTCCAATATATGTATACGTATATATATATATATATATATATGTTTCTTACCCTAGTATAATCATATATACGTATGGTGCCCTCTGTGTGTATCGACTGCTTGAACGTATGCATGTACGTTAGTATTACACTGGAACTATACGCTTCTTAAAGAGCTATATATATATACATCTAAGGCAGCCAGTATGTAGCAACTTCTTTCAAGTAGGAATGTTGTAGATTAGTATATTAGTGTAGGTAAATATCTCACTATCGTTATTCGATCTCTTACAGGCTCTGAGTTCGTGCATGTCAGTGCCAATGTTTTATACGTACCTAGGGGTCTCACTGTTTACGCGTCTGTATGTGTGTACCTGTGTCTCTTGGAATGCCTGCGTGTACAGACTTGCCATTCTGCATGTTGATACGTCTTCCAAGCAGTAAACGCTGCTATCTTAGAATATTGGTGCTTTGGAGTTTTCCTGGCTCCAAAGAGAACCATACACGTGCTGCTGTATGAGAACTTCGCATATACACAAGTTTCTACCTGTCGACAATGTAACTTCGTGCGTCCCTACGTTTTGGCGGCCAGCCACACCCGTAGTATGTGTGAGTTATGTGTGCGCCATGCACATACGTGCTCCTGTCACGTGTTCATATACCATACGAAGAAGACGTTGCACTCAGAGCATGCGGCACTACTAGCCCTTCACATCATACGTGAATTCGGCTGCTTGTGGTGACTTCCTCCGACATGCGCTGCTGCAAGCTGGCTTACACCCATCACACACTCACACTATATAGGTACGCATGAAGGTGCAGTGATCTCCTTTGGGCACGTAACGATGAACACAACGTTCTTTCACATGTATGTAGAGCCTCCACTGGAAGCCACGCCGCGAGAACACACACACACACAAGCATGCACTGGGCTGTACACATGTACACCAACACACACAGGTCTCAGGATCCCTCATCTGCATATGGTACAGAAGGATATATATGTGGAAGCTGGTGTTGCTGTCTGACGACGGTCTAGACATGTTAGCGTGACATGATGACATCCGCCTGTTTCTAAGTAGAGTTTAAATCTGTGAGTGAGGCTTCGCGTGCATTTGACTCGGCAATCCTTCTTCCCCCTCTTCCATACGTGGATGCGCAAGACTCCAAGTTGCAACGACGTCCTTAGTGTACTCCACGCTTTCCTCCTGCAGCTTCCGTCACCCTCCTGCACGCAAGTGTGCACTCTCTACCACTCTCTACTTCATTTGCAGGGAAGCGTTTTCTCAGAGGAGAAGTGTCTCTGTGTGCCCAAACGTAGGACCCCCTCCTTTGTTGCTCTCGGTCTGTCTAGGAGTTACGGGAGGACTTCGTCTATTCCCACTGCGTGAGAGCGGTCTCTACAACTTGGCCGCCAGACCTTTGCAAGTATGTCACGTGCATGCTATACACTTGTGAAATGCCGTGATTTGTCACCGATACGCGCGTACGTGTGATGACGTCCACTCGCATCAGCTAATGGACGGCTTCTCCTTCTACTACCGTGGCTTCAGTTCATATACATGCACTCTTAATATGTAGTCCTTTCTTCTTGATAATCATTACACATGCAACCCTGTGTATATAAACGATGCATAGACGCCTTTCTAGAACGCAAAACGATCTAAGTCAAGACGAACTATTCGTGTGCTGTGGAAGGGCAAAAAACATACGTGATTGTGCGTGCGCCTATATATATATATATATACACATATGTATATATATGTATATATATAAATATATATTCGATGCTTTAAGCTACAATTATATACGCTCGCAGCGAATATATATACTCGCATGCCTGTCACCATGTGGTAGGTTTCAACACAAATCAACCAGTATCTCTTTATTTGAAAACCTTCCGGTGTGTTGCAGGAAGACGGCAAAGGACTTCGGCACGCATCTACGCGGAGTCTGTTGCATTCACACAAGTAAACACAGCTCTAAATAAAGAAAAAAGATGAAGAGCCACAGTACAGAAGAAACATGCAGATTCATACACAAACATGCTAACGTACACACACACACATATACATGTATGCCTACGGAATTATACGTACATATATATACATACAGAGGGCTGGCTGACGGGGAGTTATAGAGAAAGCCAGAGAAAGAGAGAAAAGAAAACATCATATTAACGGACATTACTACCTTTTCATACATAATATAAAAACTAACACATATATATATATATATACGTATATACAGGGACAAACATACATATCCACGGTAACAACTACCTGTAAATACATATTATACATGCTAATAGAGACTAGCAAACTTATACGTACATAAGTATACACAGTATATATGTATATATATATATATTTATATATATATATATCACATCGTTCCGTGATATATATACATATATACCTATATATGCATAGAGAGAGATATATACATGTAGACGGGGAGAAGTACCTTTTTGGACGAATTAGGCGAAATCACCTTCCCCTCCACTTGACTTGACTACGTATACGTCAGAAGAGCTCAACATACTAATGTAGATCTACATAGTTCGACCTACATATACGTGTATATGCGGCGTGCACGTCTGTCCATAATACATATATACATATATATATCTACATATATATATATCTCTATGTATATATTTGTAGGGAGATAGATAGATTGGTGAAGAGAAAGATAGACATAAAGGAGGTGAAATACCTTCTCAGAGAGAATGAAGCGAAGTCTTCCCGGTTTCGCTATTAGTATATCAGGGAAGCCCAACATCTGAAGTATGCGAGTGACAATAGTATCTACATCGTCATCTGGCTTGGCTTCCTGCAAGAGCAACTTCAACTTCTTCAACTCGTCGGCAGACAAGGGGCGCTTTTGTTTCGCATACTCCAATGTCAAATCTCCATCGTCAGGCACTGTCTGCAGTCGCGTGTTGAATATGCGGAGGAGACGAGGGTTTCTTTCTTTTTCTTTCGCTGATGGCATGCGGTTGTACAGTCTGAAATAACGTAGAGGCGGCCCTCGGATCTGTAGCAACAGAAGTACGGAGCCCCAAGCCAAGTCGAATGGAGATTTCGCTCCTCCAGCCGTAGCAGCCACATGTATTTCACCGGGGCGTGCACATACAATTCCGAAAATCCATTATGGTCACTCAGAAATAAGAGAAAGCACAAGAAGAAGGGGTAGTAGTAGAAGGAGGAGAGCATTCGACAGCAAAAACAGAGCTGACGGCCAAACGCGGTAGGCAGAGATAACTCATACTTTGTGAGTATACCAGACACAAGACAACTGAAAACGACGTCTTTTTTTGTGTATTTGCTGTCAAAAATCCATAGAAAAAGCAATTCTCTCTCCTCCTCCTCCTCCTAGGAAACAGAGCATGTGGGCGATAGTGTATCTACTGACTGATATTGAGTCTTACTCTTCACACGCACGTATATATATATATATATATATATATATATATATATGTGATGTAAAGGAAAAACAACACTGGAGATACCCCACACGCTTAGTCACTTACACACATACACAGAGAACAAGCTGATTCTCTAGACACAACACTGTTAGAGAGCATCCAATGTGTATATAGAATATATATAGATAATATCGCAAAACGCTTGCTGACATGAAGAGTAGGAGGTAACTAGAACGATAGCTCGAGAAGTATCTGTAGAAATACGTAGAAACAAGTGCAAGCAGGTGGTTTCTAACAGAGAGATGTGCTAGCTACTACACCATCACACACACACACACACACTCAAACTGAAGGTAGGGTGGTACCCACTATCTTGTATGGACGTGCATAGAAGATAAGTATGATAAGCATTAGAGTTGCGTACATACGCAGCCAGAGATGCCTCTAAGCCACTGCAATGTACGCGTCAGGTCATTGGAAGGCGTTGATATGTATATATGTGAGCAATCATAATGTAATAACTGATGACAATGACCTCATAAAGTCGAGAGGCGGGTGATACTATACGTATGTCTCTATAGATGTATATATATGTATATATACATCGGTCTTACTCGCACTATAAATGATGATGACGACGACTGCAGAAACAAGAGGTGCAGGTAAAATAAATAAATAAATATATATATATACGTGTATGTATGTGTATATATGTATATACATATCTATATATATATATGTATAGCCCTCATGCGCGCGTTTTGATTATACACAAACAGATAGTCGGGCGTGGAGGATTTGTGAATACTCGTAGTTTTCGTGGCGGCTATTTGAAGTAATTTGTAGTAACTGCTGAGTGCTGTACATACATATCTAGCTATGAGTTTGGGGACGCCCTAGCGATGTTTTCAATTGACCGTTTCACATATATGAGCATACTAACATCACATATGCACAAACTCCACAAGAGTGTCTTTCTGCGTTTAAATGATTACGCACGATTTGCTGTCCTTTCGATAGTAATCGTATTCAAATGTAAACGACGTAGAAGTGCTGATATGCTTTCACGTATACATATGTAGATATACATATATATATATAGAGAGAGAGATATATATATCGAGAGAGGTAGATATAAGCATGTACATCGTCGACGTGTACTGATGTCTCTATGTGTGTATGGCTGTGTGGGTGAGTAAAAGGAAGTACAAGCACGGAAATATCTATATGTATATACACACACGCAGGTGTATATATATATATACATACACGCATGCTTGTAAGTCATCAGCGTATCTGCATGTGTACATAGAATACGTAAGGAGAGACACATACACACATATATACATATATATATATTTAAGTATATATATACATATACATATATGTATATTATAGTATGTATATATATGCAGATGGTCAGAGGTAGGCATATCTGGAGAGCCCACTTGCATTTACGCGTGTTTTGATACGAGATGGGCTTCTATCTGGAATATGATCTCCAAGGAAAGCTTTACAGGTACTCATTAGACACGTTAAATAGAGGGAGTAGACTTGCTCTTGGGTCTCTGTCTTTTCAAAGAAGTCTTGCTATTGTCGTGACTGTTGCAAAAGTCGGCTCACATAGAAATCCGCTGTGTCTTCTCGTACTTTCAGCGTCTGCCTTTTGGAGAGCTAAATAATGCAGCGGGCTACATCACAGTCATACGTACTTTCGCACGTCCTCTCTTCCTAACACGCGAGTTTAGCTACATACAAATACTACACGTGTGTGTGTGTGTGTGTGTGTGTGTGTGTGTGTTTGCGTGTGTGTGTTTGCATGTATGTGTGTGTGTGTGTAGTACTATTCCTCTTACCTCAACCTCAAAACTGAAAGGCGTGTTGAGTTGGTCCAGCCCTCGACAGAGTCGCACTAATAGTTGCGGGTCATCGAGAGCCTGCAGCAGTTGCCCAAACGTAGACGCCGTGCAGCGAATGTCTTTCTGCCCTTGACGTTTTATTTTGAGAGTGAGAGGAGAGTCTTTCAACAGTTGCAAGTCGTACAGCGAGCGCAGCCACTCTTGCAAAACCGGCTTCCAATCCTGAGGCCTATGTACCTGCACCAGAAGGAAAACACCCCGCTCACCACAATTGTGTTTATGTGTGTATTGTGTGTGTGTGTGTGTGTGTGTGTGTGTGTGTGTATGTGTATGCGTGTATTGTGTGTGTGTGTGTGTGTATGTGTGTATGTGTGTATTGTGTGTGTGTGTGTGTGTGTATGTGTGTATTGTGTGTGTGTGTGTGTGTGTGTATGTGTGTATTGGGTGTGTGTGTGTGTGTGTGTGTATTGTGTGTGTGTGTTTATGCGTGTGTATGTGTGTGTGTGTGTCTTTATGCGTGTGTATGGGCGTGTGTGAGTGTGTTTAGTATTAAGGCATCTGTGCTGCTCGTTGAGTGCTGCATTTGCGGCGTCTCACGTCGCTTGACAGGGAAAGTCACACACACGATTGTAAAATATATGTGTATGAGTGTGTGTGTTGGTGATTCATCAGTGCGTCTGTAGGACAGCGGTAAGAGTGAGGGAAAATACGTATTGTACGTGTGCATGGAATGCAATATGTAGTGTGTATGCACCTGTGTACCTACGCGTATGTGTGTGTGTGTGTGTGTGGGTGTGTGTCTCGATGGAATGACGTTTTTGCATGTGTATGCATAAGAGCGCGTCCTGTTTCTACTGACGCTCACATCTGGACTCTTTCACGGGCGAGAGCAGCACCCACGGTTCGTACAAACACACGTCGTGTATGGACGCGCTTAAACGTGGGGGATGCCTATATGTTACTGTAGTAGGGCCTGCGCATGACGAGAATCAGCGTCGCTGATGTCTACTCGTGCGTGAAGATACGCCATATATTCATTCGCGCGACTACAGGCGCCGTCCTTCAGTTTCTTGCGTAAGATGGCGGCGTGCATGCACAACTGTAGAAGCTGACAGCCTGCATAATCATCTGCGCCGGGCTTATAAATGCATGTGCCGCTAGGCATCACTTTTACTGTGGTGTGATCTTTCAAAGGAGATGGAAATTGCTCACACGTCAGATAATGTGTGTCGAGGAAGAGAGTATTCGAGAACATTCACACTTCTATTGGCAACAACTCTTAAGCACTTGAGTTCATTATCGTATAACAGTTCGCGTGTGAACCGTAAAGAGACAAAAGACGTACACGAAGTCAAACTCATTGCCGTATATTATTGAAGCCAAAAGATTACTTCAGCCTCTGAGAAAACACGACTCCTACTGCCCCTGGTGTTGTTGCTGCCGCTGCTCTGTATGTGAACTCATTCTACACGAAACATGACCGCTCAAAAATAATAGATCCTGTCTGCTATCATGTATGCCGGGCCATTTCATAT
>NW_026700409.1:0-5000 GCF_030435755.1 Ochotona princeps | reverse complement strand
CATATTGTATATAGTTTGACTGTCAAAACAGCTTAACTTCCACCAAGCATATATATATATATATACATGTATATATGTATAAATATGAACATACATATATATATATATATATATATATATGTATAAATATGAACATATATATATATATGTGTACATACATATATATATATATATATATATATATATAAAGAGAGAGAGAGAGGGGAGCAGCAGATGGGTAGAGATTTACCGGAAAGAAGAAGCCCTTAATTTCTTGTGGCTTGAGGACAAGAAGCTCAGAGAGAGGAATTCTCGCTGTGGCTCCATCAGCCTTCACGAGCGTAATCAGTGTAGTAGGCTCCAGCCCTCCTTTCTGCTGCAGTTGCTTTACAAATTCTTGAGGATTCGACACGAAAGAACGAAGACCCGCCCCGTCACGACCCCCAAGCAGCCCCAGTAGCACAGTGACAGACCATCTCGTAGCGCTTGTTTGGACTCTCGGAAATTCTTTGCGATGAGCGAAGTAGGCTGCATACATATAACACAATAGACGCAGAAACACACACACACACAGACACGCATACTTACAGACACACACACACGGAGAGCGTGTGCAAGAGAAGGCCGTACACACACAGAAACACACACACACACACACGCATACTTACTGACACACACACACCGAGAGCGTGTGCGAGAGAAGGCCGTACACTCACACGAGTTTTTTACGTGTTAGTCTTGGCAGCAGCGCACACTACAGTCAGAAAGCCTCTCTGTTCTTACGACGCAACGCACGACTGTCACTATACAAAGACCTAAAATGTAACGGACCTACATATACGCACACATACGAGAACATATATACATATACATATAGATATGAATGCATACAAATATACTTACGTAGATATATATATGTATATGTATGGAAACACATAATTATGATTTTAAGGTGCTTGTATACTACAATACAACGGAGCTTCGTGAACAGACACGTACATATATATATGTATATGGGAACACGCTATTACGACTATACTGTGCTCCAATATATATAAAAGAACGGGGCTACATACACAGAAAAGTATATATATAAGTACAGATATAATTATAGATATATATATATATATTCAGATCAATCTAATCCAAGTCTCTTATGACTTCAAAGTAATTCTATACCTGGAAGAAGACGCATTTACAAACACACACACGCACATATATATGTCTATACTAATGTAGATACATCTGTATTTGGGTGAGAGGTGTGCGACATGTATACAGCAACGTATGCACGGGTATTGACTGAGACTGTAAATTTTGTGTGTGTCTGTGTATGTGTGTGTGTGTGGTTGTGTGTGTGTAGGATTTCATTCACACGATTGCATACAGGATGAAGCTCAGTAGTAGTAGTAGTAGAAGTAGAAGTATTTTCTTTGTAACTAAATATATATGCGTAGGTGTGTGTGTGTGTATGTGAGTGTATGGATAGTCATATATAAATATATATAGTGCGGGGAGAGACGGTGAGGTAATAGTATGGCTTGTGTGCAGTTGGATACACAAGGGACATAATTCAACTCGTATGATTCTATGGACATTATAACGAGATGGACCTGGTGGAATATTGTAGATTTTCCGCAGCTGTTTGATGAGGCCGCTTTTTTCTCCTTTTGACAGGTCAGCAAGCCTTTCGATATTGAGTTTGAGGTCGACGCCAATGTCTGTGAGAAAGGGAGAGCCATCAATGTCAGCGAAAATAATATCTACAAGAACTTTTTCAGAAGGCTTGCGAGTGGCAGCTTTCTTCTTCTGTTGCTGCAACTGTGTTGCCTTCCAACTCTTGCGAGCTTTCTCATCTAATATTTCGAAGGTGATCTCAAAGACATCATCAAACTGCAGCTGCAGATCTGGTCGAGCCCTCGCTGCTGCCCCAAAGACCTTCCACAAACGGTCGTTCATGTAAAACTCCGTGGGGTCGAGAGGGATAGTAACGGTCTCCTCTTCCTGCCGAGAAGGCCGCTGCCTCCGCCCATCCCCCCGCTTCGCACTACCACCACCACCAGGCTTGGTCACAGTAATGCTTTTCAGTCGCGCCCACGGTTCTTGCGCTTCTCTCTGCTGCTGCTTCAGCTGCTGTTTGACGAGGCGCAGTCTGTCGAGCTGCTGGAGGGTCTTCTGTGACTGACGCAGAAGGGCTTCACGCTCATTCGTCAGCGCCGTAAGCGTGGGGTCTTCCTCTGGACGTACTAGTGGCAGCTTCACACCCGCCGCTACTGCTGGCCTCTTCGATTTCAGACCTGCCTTCGCCGCGGCTAGCATATCACGTATCGTTCTCGCACGCACATCGTCAGGCCCTGCTGGATACTCTCTCTCCACCAACTCAGGATCCGACATTGCTATCTGCAAATGCAGGAACCGTCGTACACATTCCATTCCCCCACCGAAACACACAATCTCACGTATATACATACATACATACATACATACATACATCTACATACATACATTTACATACATACATACATTTACACACATACATACATACATGCATACATACATACAAATATTTACATACATTTACATTTACATACATACATGCATGCATACATACATACATATATCAGGTCGGTCTCCTTTGAATATTTACTGAAGAGGAAGGTGCAGGCATGCAGCAGCTCGTAGGGTGTAGAGGAGCGGCGAAGCCTCCGGGAAAGGCAGAGAGAGAGCCAAGGGCTACATATTAGATATATACGCTCTCGTTGCAAGCCAATGCAGAGGTCGAGAGCATGTGAAACCTGAAAAATATCTCAAATATGTAAAGAAGACACCGGCGAGCAGACGTGTAAGAGATTTGCGAAGAGCCACTGAGCTCCTTCGTCATGATTGTGTGTGAACACAAGTGGTCGTCTCAGTAAACAAGTGACACTTAGCGGTGCTCCTTCCCTTCCTTCAAATGCTGAAAGAGCATTGCCGCAGCGTCTATATTGATAGACATAATTGCACAGATGCATCCAGGACTTTCTCGGTCTCTCTCTCTCTTCCTCGATATGGATATATATAAATTTATATATACGAAAACGTGCATGAAGCGTTACTGCTTTTGCACAGAGGCACCTGAATACACACGTGATATATGTAGTTATTCCTTTCTCTGTGTGTGTTTGTGTGTGAAGGTGATTGAGTGTGCATATACGTGTGTGGGTGATGGCCTCTCGTCTTCAGTTGTAAGCAGGCTACTACTACTACATGCGTGTGTCTCCCTGTTTACGTGTCGGTGCACACACACGTGTGTCTCTGTGCAGGTAAACCTAGTGGCGCCTCTCTCACGCTGAAAGTGAACCTGCCTCCACGGAAGAGCAACTGCTGCTGCATATCTTTTGAGTCTTGCTATGGAGAGAGAGATACATATAAATAGCCCATGCACCAGAGAAAAGTGTTTCCCTGCTCTTATTTACATGTGTGAATGTCTATATGTATGTATATATATATATATATACATATATATACGTGCATATATATATATATATGCATATATATATTTACATATATATGTATATATATATGTATGCCCCTATCCACCGGCGTCGTGGCATATACGAGTAAAGATGCGGAGGGGGATATACCTTTCAGGGAATTCCTCTGTGAGACTGTGTGCATATGTGTATATATATATATGTATGTTTGTGTGTACGTGTACGTGTGTGTGTGTGTATATGTATGTATGTATGTATGTATGTATGTATGTATGTATGTATGTATGTATGTATGTATGTATGTATGTATGTATGTATGTATGTATGTATGTATGTATGTATGTATGTATGTATGTATGTATGTATGTATGTATGTATGTATGTATGTATGTATGTATGTATGTATGTATGTATGTATGTATGTATGTATGTATGTATGTATGTATGTATGTATGTATGTATGTATGTATGTATGTATGTATGTATGTATGTATGTATGTATGTATGTATGTATGTATGTATGTATGTATGTATGTATGTATGTATGTATGTATGTATGTATGTATGTATGTATGTATGTATGTATGTATGTATGTATGTATGTATGTATGTATGTATGTATGTATGTATGTATGTATGTATGTATGTATGTATGTATGTATGTATGTATGTATGTATGTATGTATGTATGTATGTATGTATGTATGTATGTATGTATGTATGTATGTATGTATGTATGTATGTATGTATGTATGTATGTATGTATGTATGTATGTATGTATGTATGTATGTATGTATGTATGTATGTATGTATGTATGTATGTATGTATGTATGTATGTATGTATGTATGTATGTATGTATGTATGTATGTATGTATGTATGTATGTATGTATGTATGTATGTATGTATGTATGTATGTATGTATGTATGTATGTATGTATGTATGTATGTATGTATGTATGTATGTATGTATGTATGTATGTATGTATGTATGTATGTATGTATGTATGTATGTATGTATGTATGTATGTATGTATGTATGTATGTATGTATGTATGTATGTATGTATGTATGTATGTATGTATGTATGTATGTATGTATGTATGTATGTATGTATGTATGTATGTATGTATGTATGTATGTATGTATGTATGTATGTATGTATGTATGTATGTATGTATGTATGTATGTATGTATGTATGTATGTATGTATGTATGTATGTATGTATGTATGTATGTATGTATGTATGTATGTATGTATGTATGTATGTATGTATGTATGTATGTATGTATGTATGTATGTATGTATGTATGTATGTATGTATGTATGTATGTATGTATGTATGTATGTATGTATGTATGTATGTATGTATGTATGTATGTATGTATGTATGTATGTATGTATGTATGTATGTATGTATGTATGTATGTATGTATGTATGTATGTATGTATGTATGTATGTATAGTATGTATGTATGTATGTATGTACGTATGTATGTACGTATGTATGTATGTATGTATGTATGTATGTATGTATGTATGTATG